>NC_090742.1:51207147-51222147 GCF_036898095.1 Palaemon carinicauda
CCAGGAATAGGGTAAAATCAAACACGAGATAAGGATTGTACAATCTCCACGATGAAGCATAAATAATCCCCTGCTGTCCGTCCTGAGACAGAATCGAGTTGGTGAGGGCACAAGTTGGGATTCGAATCCGTGACCAGTTGCTCATTGGCTACCAAAGAGCCACCAGAGCCGCCATCCCTGCAAAGATCTACGCCTGCCCAAAACCTTCACGAGGAGGTTAAACGGTGGAAACAGGCAAATCGTCATCCGACGGCTCCCATCCAGGGGACATTGACGAACTTTAATGTCCATGCCCACTGCTGCTTGAACCACTTTCGGTGCTACCTAGCAGGGAAATATCATGCTGAAGCTCATTGCAAACAGATCCACTGAAGGAGAGACGTTGACCAAGGCCAACGTTTCTTCTCATCCAACGTAAAGATGGTTATCATTACGTGTTTCAAATGAGGAGACCTCGATTCTTGTCAGTTGAATCAATAGACTATAACTCTGTTAACGATTTTTAACTGGATATGAAAGTTCTCCTTCAGGTATAATTTTATGAGGGACAAGAAGACTGCCATGGACTCCAGAACATTGATGTGGAATTGTTAAAATTTCTGAGACCAACAGCTTTGCACTTTCTTGGGTGGGTTATGACCCAACCAACCTCTCAACGAGGCGTCCGAACAAAGTGTCACTACTAGAGGAGGAAAGCGCAACAGTAACCTCTGTGAAAGGCTCATGGCAGTGGACCACGGCCTAAGTTGCTTCCGCAGTAAAACCGGGGTCTTCTTCTGATGGTCAGGAAGGGTGTTGGAGGCTCTCCTTCCCCTAACTCTGTTTGCATCTTTGAGCTGTACATTGAGGAAAAAATTTGTGAATCGTAAAGATCCTCGAACCTCCTCTGAGCGTCACCTGGTGATCATCCCCGACTAGAACAGGGACTTGACTGACGTCTCTATTTCCTCCCCCTTGAGGGAGGAATAAAATGGGAGTGAGACATAGTCACAACAAATCTCCAACCGTGGGAAGTCCTGAGCTGGAGTCAGTTCGGATTTCTTAAGGTTGGTCTAAAGTCCAAGAGACTAGAGAAACCGAAAACTCAATTGGCTGCTTCTGAGCACTCTGTGCCAAGGGAACTCACACTAGCCAGTCAACCAGGTGCTCCTCTACTTAAAAACCTGTCTACTTCAGTTGTTGTATGACTACGTCAGTAAACTTTGTGAAAACCTTCAGAGCTATGCTGAGCCCAAATGGCATAGCTTCGATTACATATACTCTTCTCCACAGGCTGCAACCAAGGTAAGGGGATAAGTGTCGACCTAACCGGCAATACAAAGACGTCAGTAAAAATCCATAGAGACAGTGAAAGCCCCTAAGGGTGGAAAGGTCCATATCTGCGAAATAGCCAACATCCGGAACCTGTCCCACTGAACGAACAGGTTTACACCAGACAAGACGAGAATAGCTTGAGGTAAGCTTAAAACTGTTTGGCACACAAAATAGACGATCTTGAAATCTCATAGATATCACGCAGCAGATAACTCCCTTCTTCAAGAGATTTTATACATACTGTCCCAGACAAGATGTTCATGGAAGAATCTGAACTGTGGTGGCCATTGTTGCTACTTCGAAGCAAAACCGTTGGAAATAACATTCTGTCTCCAAGGCCTGAAGAACCCACAATACTTGAGTAAGGCTAACCGTCCTCCTACCGGAGGCCTTCATTATTTTGTGTTAAAATCATGAACCGCTACCTCTACTGCCGTTTCAAGGTCCACAATCTCTGGACCTGCCTCCACTGTCAAGATGGCCTCGGAAGACAACCCTTACTCATACATAGGGTCGAAGGCCGGGAACTGTGACACCACTTATAAGGGCACAGCGTAGACATTCTGAGGGATAGTGGCATGAGAAAGAACAACGACTTACTATGATAAGTCAGTTTATGAGACCTCTTGGTTGTCGCCTTTCAGGGGTGAAAAACTACTTCAATGAGATCCCCCTCAGGAAAAAGGCTCTAAGCTCTGTGACAGCCTTAAACGTAACTTTCCTATAAGGAAACAGGTCTTTTCCTCAGATGCTAGAGGTGAGAAACGTTTCAGCTCGTGGCGGATGATAGCTGTGTCAAGCACATGCTCACTCCAGCCTCGACAGACCTGAAAGAAGCATAAAGGTCTTTCATAAAGGTGTCAACATAAGTTTTCGCCAGCAAGGAAAGACGAAGGCACCTGCAAAATGCCTGACCATAATTCCCATAAAGCACTACAGAGACATCAACACTGACAACCATTATCTGGTCTACGACTCAGACTTAAGAATGTGTTCAGGAATCCTGTGCAGCTTCTCAAAAAAATGGGTGGCCGGCCGCATCCGTATCTGGTTTACTCTCAGCAAACGTAGACTGGACATTGGCCCAGTGAACGGAATCGTGTGGTAAGAAAGGTGAACCGGTGTGCACTCTTCAAAAGCTGGGAGAGGCTTACCCACACATAAGGCTAACTCCATTGACGTAGCTCTTCGAAACAAAGTGGAAGACCACTTTGTCTGGGCCACAAAGGAGGCCAAGGTCTTACCAAAGGCGACAATCTGTAAATTAATACTCACTGCCGTTATCATTGCTGCGTGCAATAAAGTAGCTAGGAGTGCCAAACCTTATATCTAGGCAACTCCTCTTTCTTCTCCAAGGCCTGGATCTCTTCATATGAGGCCTTGAAGACCATCACCTGGTATTACTAATTCCCCTCCATGAAGGTTTTCCTGTTAGCCAAAAGTCCCAAATGTACTATAGTACATAAGGTACTCGGGAACTGGGGGGCTCCATGAGTTTAGCAGATGTTGGGAGGAGAAACGGGCAGGAACAGCCCCCGTCACGGAAGAAGCAATCGTAACCGTAGATCGGGAGACCGATGTCATAGTGGAGTCAGAATTGGTAGACAACACTGAATCCTTGATGAGATCAGACTACCTCATCCTCTTACCCAGGCGTGAAGGTACCTCGGGAAGAACATGCAGTCACCATCGGAGGTATCTTTCGAGACCCATCTGGGGTGAAGTAAATCCTTACAAACACTGCAATCCTGATGGTCCCAATACAATACTGGACCTTTCATCCTCCAACCCTTCGCATGTGTGCAGCAAATATCGAGACCTTAGGGATGTCTCACAGCTCTGACACAAATCTGCACTCAATAGTGTATATCCGTATAGGCACCTCCTGTAAGGAGAAAAGGGTTCAAATGAGTATTACATCCTCTAGCAGACTCCAAAAGCCAAAAGAAATGGGTCATTAACGCTCTATGAAACAATTGAGGGGATAGTTATCCCCTAATTGTGTGTAAATGCCATTGGTGAGGAAAAAGAAGACACATTACGAAATGTCCATTCCCCTATAAAGCCGCCATCCCTGCAAAGATCTACGCCTGCCCAAAACCTTCACGAGGAGGTTAAACAGTGGAAACAGGGAAATCGTCATCCGATGGCTCCCATCCAGGGGACATTGACGAACTTTAATGTCCATGCCCACTGCTGCTTGAACCACTTTCGGTGCTACCTAGCAGGGAAATATCATGCTGAAGCTCATTGCAAACAGATCCACTGAAGGAGAGACGTTGACCAAGGCCAACGTTTCTTCTCATCCAACGTAAAGATGGTTATCATTACGTGTTTCAAATGAGGAGACCTCGATTCTTGTCAGTTGAATCAATAAACTGTAACTCTGTTAACGATTTTTAACTGGATATGAAAGTTCTCCTTCAGGTATAATTTTATGAGGGACAAGAAGACTGCCATGGACTCCAGAACATTGATGTGGAATTGTTAAAATTTCTGAGACCAACAGCTTTGCACTTTCTTGGGTGGGTTATGACCCAACCAACCTCTCAACGAGGCGTCCGAACAAAGTGTCACTACTAGAGGAGGAAAGCGCAACAGTAACCTCTGTGAAAGGCTCATGGCAGTGGACCACGGTCTAAGTTGCTTCCGCAGTAAAACCGGGGTCTTCTTCTGATGGTCAGGAAGGGTGTTGGAGGCTCTCCTTCCCCTAACTCTGTTTGCATCTTTGAGCTGTACATTGAGGAAAAAATTTGTGAATCGTAAAGATCCTCGAACCTCCTCTGAGCGTCACCTGGTGATCATCCCCGACTAGAACAGGGACTTGACTGACGTCTCTATTTCCTCCCCCTTGAGGGAGGAATAAAATGGGAGTGAGACATAGTCACAACAAATCTCCAACCGTGGGAAGTCCTGAGCTGGAGTCAGTTCGGATTTCTTAAGGTTGGTCTAAAGTCCAAGAGACTAGAGAAACCGAAAACTCAATTGGCTGCTTCCGAGCACTCTGTGCCAAGGGAACTCGCACTAGCCAGTCAACCAGGTGCTCCTCTACTTAAAAACCTGTCTACTTCAGTTGTTGTATGACTACGTCAGTAAACTTTGTGAAAACCTTCAGAGCTATGCTGAGCCCAAATGGCATAGCTTCGATTACATATACTCTTCTCCACAGGCTGCAACCAAGGTAAGGGGATAAGTGTCGACCTAACCGGCAATACAAAGACGTCAGTAAAAATCCATAGAGACAGTGAAAGCCCCTAAGGGTGGAAAGGTCCATAGCTGCGAAATAGCCAACATCCGGAACCTGTCCCACTGAACGAACAGGTTTACACCAGACAAGACGAGAATAGCTTGAGGTAAGCTTAAAACTGTTTGGCACACAAAATAGACGATCTTGAAATCTCATAGATCTCACGCAGCAGATAACTCCCTTCTTCAAGAGATTTTATACATACTGTCCCAGACAAGATGTTCATGGAAGAATCTGAACTGTGGTGGCCATTGTTGCTACTTCGAAGCAAAACCGTTGGAAATAACATTCTGTCTCCAAGGCCTGAAGAACCCACAATACTTGAGTAAGGCTAACCGTCCTCCTACCGGAGGCCTTCATTATTTTGTGTTAAAATCATGAACCGCTACCTCTACTGCCGTTTCAAGGTCCACAATCTCTGGACCTGCCTCCACTGTCAAGATGGCCTCGGAAGACAACCCTTACTCATACATAGGGTCGAAGGCCGGGAACTGTGACACCACTTATAAGGGCACAGCGTAGACATTCTGAGGGATAGTGGCATGAGAAAGAACAACGACTTACTATGATAAGTCAGTTTATGAGACCTCTTGGTTGTCGCCTTTCAGGGGTGAAAAACTACTTCAATGAGATCCCCCTCAGGAAAAAGGCTCTAAGCTCTGTGACAGCCTTAAACGTAACTTTCCTATAAGGAAACAGGTCTTTTCCTCAGATGCTAGAGGTGAGAAACGTTTCAGCTCGTGGCGGATGATAGCTGTGTCAAGCACATGCTCACTCCAGCCTCGACAGACCTGAAAGAAGCATAAAGGTCTTTCATAAAGGTGTCAACATAAGTTTTCGCCAGCAAGGAAAGACGAAGGCACCTGCAAAATGCCTGACCATAATTCCCATAAAGCACTACAGAGACATCAACACTGACAACCATTATCCGGTCTACGACTCAGACTTAAGAATGTGTTCAGGAATCCTGTGCAGCTTCTCAAAAAAATGGGTGGCCGGCCGCATCCGTATCTGGTTTACTCTCAGCAAACGTAGACTGGACATTGGCCCAGTGAACGGAATCGTGTGGTAAGAAAGGTGAACCGGTGTGCACTCTTCAAAAGCTGGGAGAGGCTTACCCACACATAAGGCTAACTCCATTGACGTAGCTCTTCGAAACAAAGTGGAAGACCACTTTGTCTGGGCCACAAAGGAGGCCAAGGTCTTACCAAAGGCGACAATCTGTAAATTAATACTCACTGCCGTTATCATTGCTGCGTGCAATAAAGTAGCTAGGAGTGCCAAACCTTATATCTAGGCAACTCCTCTTTCTTCTCCAAGGCCTGGATCTCTTCATATGAGGCCTTGAAGACCATCACCTGGTATTACTAATTCCCCTCCATGAAGGTTTTCCTGTTAGCCAAAAGTCCCAAATGTACTATAGTACATAAGGTACTCGGGAACTGGGGGGCTCCATGAGTTTAGCAGATGTTGGGAGGAGAAACGGGCAGGAACAGCCCCCGTCACGGAAGAAGCAATCGTAACCGTAGATCGGGAGACTGATGTCATAGTGGAGTCAGAATTGGTAGACAACACTGAATCCTTGATGAGATCAGACTACCTCATCCTCTTACCCAGGCGTGAAGGTACCTCGGGAAGAACATGCAGTCACCATCGGAGGTATCTTTCGAGACCCATCTGGGGTGAAGTAAATCCTTACAAACACTGCAATCCTGATGGTCCCAATACAATACTGGACCTTTCATCCTCCAACCCTTCGCATGTGTGCAGCAAATATCGAGACCTTAGGGATGTCTCACAGCTCTGACACAAATCTGCACTCAATAGTGTATATCCGTATAGGCACCTCCTGTAAGGAGAAAAGGGTTCAAATGAGTATTACATCCTCTAGCAGACTCCAAAAGCCAAAAGAAATGGGTCATTAACGCTCTATGAAACAATTGAGGGGATAGTTATCCCCAAATTGTGTGTAAATGCCATTGGTGAGAAAAAAGAAGACACATTACGAAATGTCCATTCCCCTATAAAGCCGCCATCCCTGCAAAGATCTACGCCTGCCCAAAACCTTCACGAGGAGGTTAAACAGTGGAAACAGGGAAATCGTCATCCGATGGCTCCCATCCAGGGGACATTGACGAACTTTAATGTCCATGCCCACTGCTGCTTGAACCACTTTCGGTGCTACCTAGCAGGGAAATATCATGCTGAAGCTCATTGCAAACAGATCCACTGAAGGAGAGACGTTGACCAAGGCCAACGTTTCTTCTCATCCAACGTAAAGATGGTTATCATTACGTGTTTCAAATGAGGAGACCTCGATTCTTGTCAGTTGAATCAATAAACTATAACTCTGTTAACGATTTTTAACTGGATATGAAAGTTCTCCTTCAGGTATAATTTTATGAGGGACAAGAAGACTGCCATGGACTCCAGAACATTGATGTGGAATTGTTAAAATTTCTGAGACCAACAGCTTTGCACTTTCTTGGGTGGGTTATGACCCAACCAACCTCTCAACGAGGCGTCCGAACAAAGTGTCACTACTAGAGGAGGAAAGCGCAACAGTAACCTCTGTGAAAGGCTCATGGCAGTGGACCACGGCCTAAGTTGCTTCCGCAGTAAAACCGGGGTCTTCTTCTGATGGTCAGGAAGGGTGTTGGAGGCTCTCCTTCCCCTAACTCTGTTTGCATCTTTGAGCTGTACATTGAGGAAAAAATTTGTGAATCGTAAAGATCCTCGAACCTCCTCTGAGCGTCACCTGGTGATCATCCCCGACTAGAACAGGGACTTGACTGACGTCTCTATTTCCTCCCCCTTGAGGGAGGAATAAAATGGGAGTGAGACATAGTCACAACAAATCTCCAACCGTGGGAAGTCCTGAGCTGGAGTCAGTTCGGATTTCTTAAGGTTGGTCTAAAGTCCAAGAGACTAGAGAAACCGAAAACTCAATTGGCTGCTTCCGAGCACTCTGTGCTAAGGGAACTCGCACTAGCCAGTCAACCAGATGCTCCTCTACTTAAAAACCTGTCTACTTCAGTTGTTGTATGACTACGTCAGTAAACTTTGTGAAAACCTTCAGAGCTATGCTGAGCCCAAATGGCATAGCTTCGATTACATATACTCTTCTCCACAGGCTGCAACCAAGGTAAGGGGATAAGTGTCGACCTAACCGGCAATACAAAGACGTCAGTAAAAATCCATAGAGACAGTGAAAGCCCCTAAGGGTGGAAAGGTCCATATCTGCGAAATAGCCAACATCCGGAACCTGTCCCACTGAACGAACAGGTTTACACCAGACAAGACGAGAATAGCTTGAGGTAAGCTTAAAACTGTTTGGCACACAAAATAGACGATCTTGAAATCTCATAGATCTCACGCAGCAGATAACTCCCTTCTTCAAGAGATTTTATACATACTGTCCCAGACAAGATGTTCATGGAAGAATCTGAACTGTGGTGGCCATTGTTGCTACTTCGAAGCAAAACCGTTGGAAATAACATTCTGTCTCCAAGGCCTGAAGAACCCACAATACTTGAGTAAGGCTAACCGTCCTCCTACCGGAGGCCTTCATTATTTTGTGTTAAAATCATGAACCGCTACCTCTACTGCCGTTTCAAGGTCCACAATCTCTGGACCTGCCTCCACTGTCAAGATGGCCTCGGAAGACAACCCTTACTCATACATAGGGTCGAAGGCCGGGAACTGTGACACCACTTATAAGGGCACAGCGTAGACATTCTGAGGGATAGTGGCATGAGAAAGAACAACGACTTACTGTGATAAGTCAGTTTATGAGACCTCTTGGTTGTCGCCTTTCAGGGGTGAAAAACTACTTCAATGAGATCCCCCTCAGGAAAAAGGCTCTAAGCTCTGTGACAGCCTTAAACGTAACTTTCCTATAAGGAAACAGGTCTTTTCCTCAGATGCTAGAGGTGAGAAACGTTTCAGCTCGTGGCGGATGATAGCTGTGTCAAGCACATGCTCACTCCAGCCTCGACAGACCTGAAAGAAGCATAAAGGTCTTTCATAAAGGTGTCAACATAAGTTTTCGCCAGCAAGGAAAGACGAAGGCACCTGCAAAATGCCTGACCATAATTCCCATAAAGCACTACAGAGACATCAACACTGACAACCATTATCTGGTCTACGACTCAGACTTAAGAATGTGTTCAGGAATCCTGTGCAGCTTCTCAAAAAAATGGGTGGCCGGCCGCATCCGTATCTGGTTTACTCTCAGCAAACGTAGACTGGACATTGGCCCAGTGAACGGAATCGTGTGGTAAGAAAGGTGAGACCGGTGTGCACTCTTCAAAAGCTGGGAGAGGCTTACCCACACATAAGGCTAACTCCATTGACGTAGCTCTTCGAAACAAAGTGGAAGACCACTTTGTCTGGGCCACAAAGGAGGCCAAGGTCTTACCAAAGGCGACAATCTGTAAATTAATACTCACTGCCGTTATCATTGCTGCGTGCAATAAAGTAGCTAGGAGTGCCAAACCTTATATCTAGGCAACTCCTCTTTCTTCTCCAAGGCCTGGATCTCTTCATATGAGGCCTTGAAGACCATCACCTGGTATTACTAATTCCCCTCCATGAAGGTTTTCCTGTTAGCCAAAAGTCCCAAATGTACTATAGTACATAAGGTACTCGGGAACTGGGGGGCTCCATGAGTTTAGCAGATGTTGGGAGGAGAAACGGGCAGGAACAGCCCCCGTCACGGAAGAAGCAATCGTACCCGTAGATCGGGAGACCGATGTCATAGTGGAGTCAGAATTGGTAGACAACACTGAATCCTTGATGAGATCAGACTACCTCATCCTCTTACCCAGGCGTGAAGGTACCTCGGGAAGAACATGCAGTCACCATCGGAGGTATCTTTCGAGACCCATCTGGGGTGAAGTAAATCCTTACAAACACTGCAATCCTGATGGTCCCAATACAATACTGGACCTTTCATCCTCCAACCCTTCGCATGTGTGCAGCAAATATCGAGACCTTAGGGATGTCTCACAGCTCTGACACAAATCTGCACTCAATAGTGTATATCCGTATAGGCACCTCCTGTAAGGAGAAAAGGGTTCAAATGAGAATTACATCCTCTAGCAGACTCCAAAAGCCAAAAGAAATGGGTCATTAACGCTCTATGAAACAATTGAGGGGATAGTTATCCCCAAATTGTGTGTAAATGCCATTGGTGAGGAAAAAGAAGACACATTACGAAATGTCCATTCCCCTATAAAGCCGCCATCCCTGCAAAGATCTACGCCTGCCCAAAACCTTCACGAGGAGGTTAAACAGTGGAAACAGGCAAATCGTCATCCGATGGCTCCCATCCAGGGGACATTGACGAACTTTAATGTCCATGCCCACTGCTGCTTGAACCACTTTCGGTGCTACCTAGCAGGGAAATATCATGCTGAAGCTCATTGCAAACAGATCCACTGAAGGAGAGACGTTGACCAAGGCCAACGTTTCTTCTCATCCAACGTAAAGATGGTTATCATTACGTGTTTCAAATGAGGAGACCTCGATTCTTGTCAGTTGAATCAATAAACTATAACTCTGTTAACGATTTTTAACTGGATATGAAAGTTCTCCTTCAGGTATAATTTTATGAGGGACAAGAAGACTGCCATGGACTCCAGAACATTGATGTGGAATTGTTAAAATTTCTGAGACCAACAGCTTTGCACTTTCTTGGGTGGGTTATGACCCAACCAACCTCTCAACGAGGCGTCCGAACAAAGTGTCACTACTAGAGGAGGAAAGCGCAACAGTAACCTCTGTGAAAGGCTCATGGCAGTGGACCACGGTCTAAGTTGCTTCCGCAGTAAAACCGGGGTCTTCCTCTGATGGTCAGGAAGGGTGTTGGAGGCTCTCCTTCCCCTAACTCTGTTTGCATCTTTGAGCTGTACATTGAGGAAAAAATTTGTGAATCGTAAAGATCCTCGAACCTCCTCTGAGCGTCACCTGGTGATCATCCCCGACTAGAACAGGGACTTGACTGACGTCTCTATTTCCTCCCCCTTGAGGGAGGAATAAAATGGGAGTGAGACATAGTCACAACAAATCTCCAACCGTGGGAAGTCCTGAGCTGGAGTCAGTTCGGATTTCTTAAGGTTGGTCTAAAGTCCAAGAGACTAGAGAAACCGAAAACTCAATTGGCTGCTTCCGAGCACTCTGTGCCAAGGGAACTCGCACTAGCCAGTCAACCAGGTGCTCCTCTACTTAAAAACCTGTCTACTTCAGTTGTTGTATGACTACGTCAGTAAACTTTGTGAAAACCTTCAGAGCTATGCTGAGCCCAAATGGCATAGCTTCGATTACATATACTCTTCTCCACAGGCTGCAACCAAGGTAAGGGGATAAGTGTCGACCTAACCGGCAATACAAAGACGTCAGTAAAAATCCATAGAGACAGTGAAAGCCCCTAAGGGTGGAAAGGTCCATATCTGCGAAATAGCCAACATCCGGAACCTGTCCCACTGAACGAACAGGTTTACACCAGACAAGACGAGAATAGCTTGAGGTAAGCTTAAAACTGTTTGGCACACAAAATAGACGATCTTGAAATCTCATAGATATCACGCAGCAGATAACTCCCTTCTTCAAGAGATTTTATACATACTGTCCCAGACAAGATGTTCATGGAAGAATCTGAACTGTGGTGGCCATTGTTGCTACTTCGAAGCAAAACCGTTGGAAATAACATTCTGTCTCCAAGGCCTGAAGAACCCACAATACTTGAGTAAGGCTAACCGTCCTCCTACCGGAGGCCTTCAATATTTTGTGTTAAAATCATGAACCGCTACCTCTACTGCCGTTTCAAGGTCCACAATCTCTGGACCTGCCTCCACTGTCAAGATGGCCTCGGAAGACAACCCTTACTCATACATAGGGTCGAAGGTCGGGAACTGTGACACCACTTATAAGGGCACAGCGTAGACATTCTGAGGGATAGTGGCATGAGAAAGAACAACGACTTACTATGATAAGTCAGTTTATGAGACCTCTTGGTTGTCGCCTTTCAGGGGTGAAAAACTACTTCAATGAGATCCCCCTCAGGAAAAAGGCTCTAAGCTCTGTGACAGCCTTAAACGTAACTTTCCTATAAGGAAACAGATCTTTTCCTCAGATGCTAGAGGTGAGAAACGTTTCAGCTCGTGGCGGATGATAGCTGTGTCAAGCACATGCTCACTCCAGGCTCGACAGACCTGAAAGAAGCATAAATTTCTTTCATAAAGGTGTCAACATAAGTTTTCGCCAGCAAGGAAAGACGAAGGCACCTGCAAAATGCCTGACCATAATTCCCATAAAGCACTACAGAGACATCAACACTGACAACCATTATCTGGTCTACGACTCAGACTTAAGAATGTGTTCAGGAATCCTGTGCAGCTTCTCAAAAAAATGGGTGGCCGGCCGCATCCGTATCTGGTTTACTCTCAGCAAACGTAGACTGGACATTGGCCCAGTGAACGGAATCATGTGGTAAGAAAGGTGAGACCGGTGTGCACTCTTCAAAAGCTGGGAGAGGCTTACCCACACATAAGGCTAACTCCATTGACGTAGCTCTTCGAAACAAAGTGGAAGACCACTTTGTCTGGGCCACAAAGGAGGCCAAGGTCTTACCAAAGGCGACAATCTGTAAATTAATACTCACTGCCGTCATCATTGCTGCGTGCAATAAAGTAGCTAGGAGTGCCAAACCTTATATCTAGGCAACTCCTCTTTCTTCTCCAAGGCCTGGATCTCTTCATATGAGGCCTTGAAGACCATCACCTGGTATTACTAATTCCCCTCCATGAAGGTTTTCCTGTTAGCCAAAAGTCCCAAATGTACTATAGTACATAAGGTACTCGGGAACTGGGGGGCTCCATGAGTTTAGCAGATGTTGGGAGGAGAAACGGGCAGGAACAGCCCCCGTCACGGAAGAAGCAATCGTAACCGTAGATCGGGAGACCGATGTCATAGTGGAGTCAGAATTGGTAGACAACACTGAATCCTTGATGAGATCAGACTACCTCATCCTCTTACCCAGGCGTGAAGGTACCTCGGGAAGTACATGCAGTCACCATTGGAGGTATCTTTCGAGACCCATCTGGGGTGAAGTAAATCCTTACAAACACTGCAATCCTGATGGTCCCAATACAATACTGGACCTTTCATCCTCCAACCCTTCGCATGTGTGCAGCAAATATCGAGACCATAGGGATGTCTCACAGCTCTGACACAAATCTGCACTCAATAGTGTATATCCGTATAGGCACCTCCTGTAAGGAGAAAAGGGTTCAAATGAGTATTACATCCTCTAGCAGACTCCAAAAGCCAAAAGAAATGGGTCATTAACGCTCTATAAAACAATTGAGGGGATAGTTATCCCCAAATTGTGTGTAAATGCCATTGGTGAGGAAAAAGAAGACACATTACGAAATGTCCATTCCCCTATAAAGAACGTAAGATTGGAAAAATTAGCCCCCTAAAGGTCCATCGCTATAGGTCCAAAAATGGAACAAAAGGGGTGGAGAAATGCTCATGGAAAGAACCGTTGTCACAATATCTCCTCAGAGAAATGGACAATTAGAGGGCACCGGTACAGGTAAGCTTAATGATTAAGCAATCGGTGCATCGATTGAAGAGCAAGAGTCTAAAGCAACACATAAGTTAGAAGAGCAAGGTTATAACCTCAATAGAAAAATCTCGGAAGGGATAACTAGCCCATTGAGTTATCAACCAGCTATTCAATCCACACCCTCAAAGAGAAATGGACAAATTGATAGAAAACCAATAACCACATGTAGTGGTTATTCAAAGTTGGAGCCTAGGACCCTTTCGTAGAAGGGGTTCCCGGGCCCGACCTACATAAAGAAACCTCAAACGTTAAAGGAGTAAGGCTTTTATGTTAACCTGTAGTAGAATTCACCTACAGTAAATGGAGAACTCATCTCAGTTATGTAAGACGGTCTTAGATAAGAGAGGGCAGAATGCCCTGTGCCCTAAAGGTACCGGCATTGCCGGAAGTACCGGCAACCCCAGTGGGGAACGGCATTGCCGCCAACATCTTATGAGCTTAAAGTCACTGGTCCCGATATCCGTACCCATAGACTAGTACTAACCCCGTCGTCAGTGGCCATAGTGGGCAAGGGCGGCAGAGATAACGGTTAAGTAATTCTGCAGAAAACACCTTGCCCAAAAGATAGGCAGTGTCGCCAGTGGCGGCACAGCCGTAAGAAGCAACATATTGCCAGAACGGGTACTATAAAGCAGATTTTGAGTAGGAAAAATCTATATTTGGGTGTCGAAAGGTGGCAACATAACCGTTATTCAAGCGTTGTCATAGGCAGGTACGCCAAATATACCAGCGTTGCCGGAAGCACCGGCATCGCTAGGGGATAAAATCATCGACGCCATCCTCCTATGTGACTTACGGCGCTGGTACAGTCAACCACTCCTACAGACTTGTACTAGCCCCGCCACCAGTAACGGCAACACCGTTAGGGATAAAGGGGCCTAGAACAGCAGAGACAAACGGCAATGGTTCCTGTAGAAAAAAACCATGCCTTATATGAAGGCAGCGCCGCCAGTGGAGGCACTGCCGCAAGCACCGAAGCATTGCCTTTACAGGTACAATAGGACAGTGTGCCAAAAGGTGGAGGCAAAGCCGCAGACACCGGCACTGACGTCAGTCTGATAGCTGACCTCTCAGGGAGAAGCATACCAACGTCCATAGAAGGTCACATAATAATTAATTCCATGCAATGTCCGTCCCGGTGCATCAAAATAAACGCCACGCGTCAAAGACGGTGGCCGCCGTCCCATCAAGAAATCTCAGAGGCTAAGAAATAGCAGTAGTTCATGCAAGTCGGCGCACCGACGTGTTGCCATTACCCTTCGCAAAGGGGAGTTCCAAAAGACTACGCAGTCCTAGCACAAGAGATCATGAGCGAATGCAGAATGGCTAAACCTAATAAGTCGATGCCACATATAAATTGAGAAATCCCAGAAGCTATGAAGGAACGGCAGAACAGGTAAGTCGGAACACCGACAAGGAGAAATCACCCTTCGTAAATGGGAACTCCAAAAAAACTGCACAATCCAACCAAGGGAGATCAAGAACGTATGTAGCATGGTGGCCCAATGGATTCGCCGACGAAGAAAACATTTGCCATCCTAGTACAAAAATTCCCATCAGTAACGGCATTGCTGTCTCCCAAGGCTCTACCTGAAGCAAAGGCATAAGAACACTCCCCTATAGAAGGCGTCATCTGCAGTCAGTAACAGCAGTGTTGGTAAGAATGGCAGCAAAGTCAAACGACAATAGTTCTCGCAGTAACATCATGCCGTAAGCAAAGGTTGTGGCGGTACAGGCCACACTGCCTTAAATAGCGATGTATCACTATCGTATGCCCAAGAAAAGGAATGCCGTCGGAGACGACGAA
>NC_090742.1:51227147-51229647 GCF_036898095.1 Palaemon carinicauda
ATCGTGGAGATTTCATTTTTTTTATGTCTAGCATAGAGGGTCACACATCGTGGAGATTTCATTTTTTTTATGTCTAGCATAGAGGGTCACACATCGTGTCGATTCCATTTTATTTATGACTAGCATAGAGGGTTACACATCGTAGAGATTTCATTTTTTTAATGTCTAGCATAGAGGGTCATCCATTGTTGTGATTCCATATTTTATGACTAGCATAGAGGCTCACCCATAGTTGTGATTCCATTTTTTTATGTCTAGCATAGAAGGTCACACATCGTGGAGATTCCATTTTTCTTTATGACTAGCATAGACGGGCATCCATTGTTGTGATTCCCTTTTTTCTTTATGACTAGCATAGTTGTGATTCCATTTTTTTATGACTAGCATAAAGGGTCACCCATAGTTGTGATTCCATTTTTTTATGACTAGCATAGAGGGTCACCCATGGTTGTGATTCCATTTTTGTATGACTAGCATAAAGGGTCACCCATAGTTATGATTCCATTTTTTTATGACTAGCATAGAGGGTCAACCATAGATGTGATTCGATTTTTTTTTATGTCTAGCATAGAGGGTCACACATCATGGAGATTCCATTTTTTTATAACTAGCATAGGGGTCATCCATTGTTGTGATTCCATTGTTTTATGACTAGCATAGAGGGTTTCCCATAGTTGTGATTCCATTTCTTATGACTAGCATAGAGGTTCACCCATAGTTGTTATTCTATTTTTCGTATGACTAGCATGGAGGTTTACCCATAGCGGTGATTCCATTTTTCTTATGACTAGCATAGAGGTTCACCCATAGTTGTGATTCTATTTTTCGTATGACTAGCATGGAGGTTTACCCATAGCTGTGATTCCATTTTTCTTATGACTAGCATAGAGGTTCACCCATAGTTGTGATTCCAGTTTTTTATGACTAGCATAGAGGTTCACCCATAGTTGTGATTCAATTTTTCTTATGACTAGTATAGAGATTCACCCATAGTTGTGATTCCAGTTTTTTTATGACTAGCATAGAGGTTACCCCATTGTTGTGATTCCATTTTATTTTGTCTAGCATAGAGGGTCACCCAGAGTTGTGATTCCATTTTATTTTGTCTAGCATAGAGGGTTACCCATAGTTGGGATTCCATGATTTTTTTTTGTGACTTGCATAGAGGGTCACCCATAATTGTGATTCCAGTATTTTCATGTCTAGCATAGAGGGTCACTCATAGTCATGATTCCATTTCTTTTATTGTCTAGCACAGTTTTTATATATATCCTTACTTGTTTTAGATGCATTTCAACCAGACAGCCTACGCACCCACCCATTGGCGTGCTCCCTGTTTTCAAGTTAGGCTCCTGTTCAATTACTTGTAAGACTTACTATTTGTTGATAGTTCTTTCCTGAGAGGCATTTTTTACAACCATTGTGCATTTTGCCCAGCTCCATCCTCATCCTCCCTTACATGAGACTCTTGAGTAAGGCTAGAGAGTCTTTCCCCTCCGTGTAATTTCTTGCACAATCAACATCGTACCTGGTGCTGTTGAGTTTGTTCTGGTTGCTGTCTCCATAAGAATTTAGCAAAATGACTGCTTCTGAGATCAGTGTATTTGTCGATTTGGCAGAATGATAAGGCTATGAGGGAGAGGCATTGCGGAGGTATGTGCGGGAGCTCATGAATGAAGCCAATGCCCGGAGAAGAGTGGAGCAAGAAAGGATGCAGTATGCGAGAGAAAGAGAGATAGTTGAGAGAGAGATAGAGAGGTTAAAAATACAGGAGATGGACGCCCGATTGGCACAGCTCAATTACTCGCCACCTCAACCCGAGTTGAGGACAATCGCAGGAGGATCCGTTTCATTGAAGGGTTCACCAAGGAACTCCCTACAGCGGAGTTCAAGGCAACCATGCACCAGCTTAGTAAGAAGTGCGGACTAGGGGTAATGAGCAACATCAGACATGAGGACTACAACCTGCTCTTGGGTCAAAAGCCCGTGAAGGGCGTACAGCGAGTGCCCCTCAGATGCATGAAGGCTGCCAAACCGGAGCCCAAAACA
Source organism: Palaemon carinicauda (assembly GCF_036898095.1). NCBI lineage: Eukaryota > Metazoa > Arthropoda > Malacostraca > Decapoda > Palaemonidae > Palaemon > Palaemon carinicauda. The sequence goes on from NC_090742.1 coordinate 51,229,197, forward strand.
GTGAGGATGCTTCCTGCAGGGGAAGACGAATGGCTCGGTGACATTGACCTTGGTGAGGTAACTTGGCTAAGTGAGGAGGCCCAAGAGTCTTCCTCCTCCAGCAGTGAGTCTGAGCCTCATACACCAGAAGTTAATTCTTGTGAAGGTGTGCTGCTTTCCACCACTGGGGATAGGGCTACTTCAAGCATCATGCTAGAGGTGTCAGAGGAGGGCCAGGAGTCTCCCTCTTCCAGCCATGAGTCTGAGCCTAGTACCTGAAAATTCTCTTCGGATGAAGCTGTGCTAATCACCACCACTGGCGATAGGGCTACCTCAAACACCAGGCCAGAGGTCTCAGAGGAGGCAAAAGGGGAAGCACCCATCAGCCCAGAGACCCTAGGGAGTCAGAAAGAGCTCATCAGATTCCAACATTTGGACAAGTGGCTGGAAGACTCCACTGCACCTGCCTACT
>NC_090742.1:51237147-51239647 GCF_036898095.1 Palaemon carinicauda
TGTCTGGGATTGAAAGAGGAAGAGCAAGAGAAGGTGTGGCTTTATTGCTGAGTGAGTGGATGAGAGGTTAAGTAGTGGAATGGAAGGAGATGTCATCTAGGTTAATATGGGTAAGGTTGGGTAGGGAATATTGGGCTTTTTCAGTGCGTATGGGCCAGGTTGTGAGAAAAGTGAAGAAGAGTGGAATGAGTTCTGGAATGAATTAACTAGGTGTGTTGAAGGACTGGGTAGAAGGAATTATGTAGTTGTCATGGGTGACTTAAATGCTAGAGTGGGCGGTGGAGAGACAGAAGGTGTCATTGGGAAGTATGGCCTACCAGGTGAAAATGTGAGTGGTGAGAGACTGGTAGATATATGTGTTGAGCAAGAGATGGTGAAAAGTTCTAGCTTTTTCAAAAAGAATGATAAAAACATGTATACATGGGTAAGAGTGGCAAATGGAAGAGTGGTAGAAAGTGCATTAATGTATTATGTGTTGATAACTAAAAGAATGTTTGGAAGATTGAAAGACGTGCACATGTTTAGGGGTATGGCTAACGGTATGTCTGATCATTTTTTGGTGGAAGGAAAATTAGTTGTAGCAAAAGAGTTGGGGAATAGGGTAGGTGGATGTTGAAGAGCTAATAAAACTGGGGGTAAAAAGTAAATATCATGAAAAGTTGAAAATGGCATATGACGAAGTGAAAGTAAGAGAAACTGGTAATTTAGAGGAGTGGAAGTTAGTAAAAGAAAATTTTGTTGGGATTGCAAATGCTATGTGTGACAAGAAGTTTGTTGGAGGCAGCAGGAGGAAGGGCTGTGAATGGTGGAATGAATTAGTGAAGGTAAAAGTGGAAGAGAAAAAGAGGGCTTTTGAAGAATGGCTACAGAGTAATAGTGCAGAGAAGTATGAAATATATAGAGAGAAAAATGTGGAAGTAAAGCGCAAGGTAAGTGAGGCAAAGAGGGCAGCTGACCTGAGGTGGGGTCAGGGATTGGGTTATTCATATGAAGAGAATAAGAAGAAGTTTTGGAAAGAAGTGAAGAGAGTAAGGAAGGCTGGTTCAAGAATTGAAGAGACAGTGAAAGATGGAAATGGAAGGTTGTTGAAAGGAGAGGAGGCAAGGAAAAGGTGGGCGGAGTATTCTGAAAGTTTACTGAATGTTGAGGATAATAGGGAGGCAGATATAATTGCTGTTGCAGGTGTTGAGGTGCCGGTGATGGGAGATGAGAATGAGAGAGAGATTATAAGAGAGGAAGTGAGGAGAGCACTAGATGAAACGAGAGTAGGAAAAGCATCTGGTATGGATGGTGTGGGAGCTGAGATGTTGAAGGAAGGGGGTGTGACTGTAATTGAATGGTTGGTGAGATTGTTTAATATGTGGTTCGTGTTGTCAATGGTACCAGTAGATTGGGTTTGTGCATGTATTGTACCACTATACAAGGGTAAGGGAGATGTGCATGAGTGTTGTAATTCAAGGGGTATTAGTTTGTTGAGTGTAGTTGGAAAAGTTTATGGTAGAGTACTGATTAATAGGATTAAGGATAAAACAGAGAATGCAATCTTAGAAGTACAGGGTGGTTTTAGAAGAGGTAGGGGTTGTATGAATCAGATTTTTACAGTTAGGCAGATATGCAAGAAATATTTAGCAAAAGGTAAGGAGGTGTATGTTGCGTTTATGGATCTGGAGAAAGTGTATGATTGAGTTGATAAGGAAGCAATGTGGAATGTGATGAGGTTATATGGAGTTGGTGAAAGGTTGTTGCAAGCAGTGAAAAGTTTCTACAAAGGTAGTAAAGAATGTGTTAGGATAGGAAATGAAGTGAGCGATTGGTTTCCGGTGAGAGGGGAACTGAGACAGGGACGTGTGATGTCACCGTGGTTGTTTAACTTGTATGTTGATGGAGTGGTGAGAGAGGTGAATGCTCGAGTACTTGGACGAGGATTGAAACTGGTAGACAAGAATGACCATGAATGGGAGGTAAATCAGTTGTTGTTTGCGGATGATACTGTACTGGTTGCAGACGTGGAAGAGAAGCTTGGCCGATTAGTGACAGAATTTGAAAGGGTGTGTGAGAGAAGGAAGTTGGGAGTTAATGTGCGTAAGAGTAAGGATATGAGATGTACGAGAAGGGAAGGTGGTGCGAGGTTTAATGTCATGTTGAATGGTGAGTTACTTGAGGAGGTGGATCAGTTCAAGTACTTGGAGTCAGTTGTTGCAGCAAACGGTGGAGTGGAAGCAGATGTACGTCAGTTAGTGAATGAAGGATGCAAAGTGTTGTGGGCAGTTAAGGGAGAAGTAAAAAATAGAGGGTTGGGCATGAATGTAAAGAGAGTTCTGTATGAGAAAGTGATTGTACCAACTGTGATGTATGGATCAATGTTGTGGGGAATGAAAGTGACGGAGAGACAGAAATTGAATGTGTTTGAGATGAAGTGTCTAAGGAGTATGGCCGGTGTATCTCGAGAAGATAAGGTTAGGAACGAAGTAATGAGGGTGAGAATGGGTGTAAGAAATGA
>NC_090742.1:51242147-51247147 GCF_036898095.1 Palaemon carinicauda
GAATATGTATATATATATACAAATACACATACAGTATATATATATATATATATGTATATATATATGTATATATATATGTATATGTATATGTATGTATATATATGCATACATATATATGTATATATATGTATATATATATTTGTATATATATATATATATATATATATATATATATCCATATATATATGAATATATATATACATATATATATATATATATATATATATATACAGTATATGAAAATATATATTGATATATATATATATATATATATATATATATACATATATATATAAATAAATAAATATGTATATATATATAAACATATATATATATATATATATATATATATATATATATATATATGACCCGTGCAGACGGATAATGAGATGTTGACATATGGGTTTTCTTCATTTATTACAAAAGTTTTGTTCGTAAGTGCACAATACACATCTACCCTCTCAGGTGAGGGTCTTGTCAACTCGAGTACTCACTGGCAAAGAACTCCCTCGTCTACAAAATGCAATCATTGCAAAACTTGCTGACACATAGGTTTTTGTGGAATACTCATGAATATTGACTTCATTTACCTTTATATAAAACACATATATACATGAATTAGTATATTACTCCCTCCCCCCAAGCTCCTCGCTCCTGGAGGAGGTGCGCACTGGCCCTCACTAGTCTATGATATATGTAGGACACTCCAACCCAGAATAGGCATGGTATGTCCTTAGCAGAAATGCAACACAGAATATATGTATAGAAATCACCCCCCCCCCCAAAAAAAAAAAATAACACATTTTCCACAAAAAATTAAAAAATTAAATATTGCATGTAAAAATATACACAACACAATATAAATAATTCCACTTATTTTTTCTTAAGACCTCTGCAACTTAAATACAGAATACCCAAAGTGAGAAAAAAAATCATATCATCAGGTCTACATAACTTTATCAATAACCTCCCTCTGGTTGCAGGCAATACAGGCTTCTTGGGCGGGACCGGGGTAGGAATAGATATTCCTTCATCCCTCGATTTTACTTGTCCGGGTTTACGGCACAATTTCACAACACAACTCAATGCCACCATTTCACCATTTATTTAATCACTACAACACTTGCACTTGCAACTTTCAACCGGTGGCCACTAGCCGTTTTCCTGTGAAAATCATTCATCTTCCTGCCCTTCTCTTATAAAATTAAATATAATGTATTCACATCTACACATTCTCTAACACTGCCTATCCTCAAGGCTGAACTTTAATCCCGCAGCCACTTGCCATTCGGGAACCGCCCCTGCCCCAGCAACCAGGAATCATATAAATACATGAATAACACAGCATCTGCCTAACGGATCTTACTTGACCTATTTAACCTCTGATTGTTTTTAGGTTCACTCAACAATGTTGTATGTATTTCCATACTCAGCAAAATTACCACAACATATTATGTATAAATTTAGCATCAACATAACACATTGTTATCATCACATTTATTTAAAACACGTCGAAAGAAGAAATGAAGTCTGTTCAAACAACAACAACAGCAAGGGAAAAAAATTTCTACTCATCAATTCGAGGAATGTAATGTATGCAGAGGGTAAGGAGGAACACTTTTGAAAACTACCTCTTCAGGCACCACATGTATGTGTGCCTGATTGTGTTCAGACACTGCACCGCTAACAATGCTTTGTATCACAACTGTGTTAGACTTAACCATCTTTACTCGGTACGGACCCAAATACGCTGGCTCTGGTTTGTGTTTCCTAGGTTGTAATCGTTTCAAATACACACGATCTCCCACAAATACTTTTACCAATGCGGTTTTGAACCGTCCATCATACTTTGAGCTGTGTTTTTCATTAGCTCTCTTCAAAAACCTTTCAGTGGTGTTTATTACTCTCCTCAATTGATTTAATAAATATACACAGTATTGCTCAGTTGAATAATTTGGCAATTATTGCGAATTAATGAGTACCGTATATGGTAACACAGGATCCTGTCCATACTCTTAAGAAGAAAGGAGTGTCCCTGAGTGAAGCATTATATGCAATGTTCAAAGCTAGCTCAGCTGTAGGAAGCATGGCAGGCCAATGAAGGGGGTCATCAGCCACTAAGTCACGCAAAATTCGCACTACTTCCCTATCATGCGACTCTACTAAGCCATTTGCTGAAGGCCTACATGCGGTTACTGAAAAGTGTTAAATTTTCATCAAGTCCGTTACCAATTTCACCAACTTATGTATAAACTCAAGACCATTATCACTTATCAAAATTTTCCGGCAACCAAACCTAGTAATGAAAGAGCACAGCGCATAGGCTAATGAATTTGCAGATTTATCCAACATTGCATAAGTATGAGTGTACCGAGTAAATGCATCCACAAATTCACATATATACTTATGTTGTGTTAACCCAGTAGGAAATGGTCCTACTACATCCATATGCACTCTATAAAATGTAATGGGAACTACCGGCCACTTTCTGGCTTCCGGTACAGTGTTTTTACGTTCTTTGAAACAGTTACAAGCATGACAACCTTTTATATAATCCTCTATAGATTTTTTCATTCCTAACCAAAAGAGGGATTCACGTGCTCTCCTTAATGTTCTATTAATCCCTAGATGCCCTGCATATGGACTTGCATGTACAATGTGGATGGCTCGTTTAATTAAAGAGGGAGGAAGAACTACCCGTGCACAAAATTCCCCTCCCCTCTTCTCGTAAGCACAATATAAGACATCATTTTCAATAAAATATTTCTCACGATGCACATTCAGAAATGGATAATTCTCCGATTCCCCTTTAATCACTACTCGCACTCTTTCCATCCATTCCTTTTTTTTCTGTCCCTCTCGGACTTCTTTTATGTCCCAACCTCCCAAGTCAATGAAACCTGCATCATCAGGGCATTCATTCTTGACATCCCTGGTCATGTCCTCGGTCATCCACATATATTCCCTTCCGCCGTTTGTATCTCTTTCTCTGTCTCTCTCTCTGTCTCTCTCTCCCGTCTACTGCATGTGCATCGCGAGAACTCTCATCCCGTTCTCTATTTTCTCTATTATGATGGGGGTCTTCACTATTTTGGTTACGTTCTTCGTTCCTCTTTTATGACCTAGTTGTTACTCCTATTACTGCACCTCTAGAGAGAGCATCAGCTTCATTGTTACCTTTACCTTCTATGTGGTAAAAACCCTTTATATCAAATTCTAACAATCTCAATCCATCTCGCTTGACGAGAGGTCAAATAATTTTTATAGTACAAATCACGTAAGGGGTGATGTTCACTTTGCTACTCAATCGACTGACTTAATAAAAAGAACCGATGCCTCTCTAGAACCCAAAGAATAGCCAAAGCCTCTCGATCAAATGTACTATAATTCTTTTCTGCCCCTTTTAACTACGCCACCAATAGCTATGCTACTCGCATCTGTTGTCACTAAAAACGGGCTATCAAATCTAGGATATGCGAATAATTCATTTCTAGTTAAGGCAGCTTTCAAATGGTTAAAGTCCCTTTCTTCTTCCTCTCCTCAATTTATTACTTTTTGTTTATTTAAAGCATCTAAGGGTTTCGCTATCTCTCCAAAACCTCTTATGAATTTACGGTAATACCCCGCGACCCCAAGGAACCCAGCTACTTCCTTAGAGTTACGTGGCCTGGGGAAATCTCTAATAGCCTCTACTTTACTGGGGCAGGGTTGAATACCTTCTGGGGTTATTATGTGACCTAAAAATTCGACCTGTTTACAGAAAAATTTGCACTTTGACAAATTTATTTTCATACCATAACGTCGCAATGTTTCTAAAACTTTGCAATTATTATTTTGTTCTTCGTCCGTTTTCCCTATAATTATGATATCATCTAAATAAACAAGAACATTATGGCCAATTAAGGGCGCCAAAACCGCAATCATTACTCTAAAGAAATGACTTGGAGCATTTTTAACACAGAAAGGAAGAATATTAAACTGAAATAATTGATCGTTAGCTATAAATGCTGTTTTACATTTGCTGTCTTCCTGAAGGGGTATTTGATCGTATCCAGATTTTAAATCAACAGTTGTAAAATATATGCTATCCCGTACTTTCACAAGTAATTCTTCGATTGAGGGCAATGAGAATGCATTATCCTTAGTGACTGCATTCAATTTCCTATAATCAACACACAATCTTACCGAGCCATCCTTTTTCCTAACAGCTACAGTTGGAGAACCCCAGGGGGATTCGCTCTCCTCGATTATCCCCTGTTCCTTGATTTATTAATTTCCCTTTCCATCTCTCCCTGGAAATGAATGGGTACCTTATAAGGCCTTGACCTGATCGGCTCCGCCTGCCCAGTTTCAATGCTCAAGGGAAATCGATCAATCCTACCTGTTGGCTCATCTCCAATTGCAATTACATCGGAATAATTATTGACAATGTCACTAACTACAGGCTGATATTCTGAGGGACAATTTTCGCGCTTGCATAAACAAATTCTGAGTGTGTTCGTCTGTGCGGGCTGGAGTTGTGGCTCCCAATATCCCATTATAAGTAATTTCACATAACTCTAATTCACACACAGAATCTCTTCCTAAAATAACTCTTTTATTTGACAAATTAACTATCGTTATATCAGCTCTGATCTCTTTAATTTCTGTCAAGCCCTTTAATATCATATGGGGCCAATTGTCATGGGGTTTAACAACTACCTTGGTTCCCTCCGCAAGAGGGTGACACGGGGTCATAGATATGCTTGTAAGTGTCTGGGGGGACAACACTTCTCCTCTCTCTGATACAGCTGCTACCCTACTTAAATGTGTCTCCGAGCTAACACATGCACTTACTGTCTCGTTACTTTCTATCGGCTAAATGTACCCTCCTGCTTTTACTGTTATTGTATCTTTTCCCCAAAAAATGCAAATGTGATTATTAGATATAAAGTTTCTTCCTAGGATAGCCTCGATTCCTGGAATTCCTAAGGTGGGAAAGACAAAAAAATCATGTGTGA
>NC_090742.1:51252147-51297147 GCF_036898095.1 Palaemon carinicauda
TGTTTGCTACCCGGAGTGCCAATCTCCCAGAAGGTGATAAAAAAAGCAATTACCTGTAAACATATTCGCAAATTAGTACACCCGTATTTATGTGGTTATTTGTTCGATGACAATCGCTCGTTAGCAAACCTAGTGAGTGCGATACAAAACATTTTAGACCGTTTGCCAGAAGAAAAAATGATTGGGAATAACTGGCCCGATTCCAAGAAGTTGGCAGCCATGAGAGGCACTCGACCCCCGAAGAGAGGTAAGGGGGAACGCAGTCATCAAATTAGGTGTTGGCAGTTTGGGGGAGAGGGGTACCGATGAGTGGAGTGCCCCACCCAAGGATCCCCCCGCTGCTACACTTGTCAGGCCTACGGTCATCTATCTCGAGATTGCTCAGCAAAAAATGCCCATGGCGAGTGGGCTGTGGCACATGTACACCTCCCCCCGTCCAACATCCGAGGAAAAGGAAACAGAGGAAGAGGGAGACAAGGGAGTTGATGGCCCCCCACATGACATCACAAGCAGTAGCCGAGGAAGCGGTAATGACGGACTTGGTGACAGAGCAGGCACTGGCACCTCCATCGGTACCCCTGACCTCACCCCCGCAGCACTAGGGAGCAGAGGCATTGCAGCTGAGGTCATCGGCCCGTGCCCCATATCTCGTAATGGCCGTCTAGGAATGTTAGCAGTTAGGATTGACTTGCCAGATAAATCCATTCGAGCGTTGATCGACACAGGAGCCAGCGTTTCACTGATTGAAAAAATATTCTCCTCAAACCCCTTACAGTCAGCGGCATCCATCGTTCTTGACACGCCAGGAGGAAATAAACTACACATAAACCATACAACAATCCTCCAGTTTAAGGTGTGGTCTGTGAAGTTTACAAATGATTTTTTGTCTTGTCCACCTTGGGAATTCCAGGAATCAAGGCTATTTTAGGAATTGATTTTATCTCTAATAATCAAATATGCATTTTTGGGGTAAAAGATACACTAACAGTAAAAGCAGGAGGGTACATTTTGCCGATAGAAATTCATGAGAGAGTAAGTGCGTGTGCGAGCTCGGAGACACATTTAAGTAAGGTAACAGCTGTACCAGAGAGAGGAGAAGTGTTATCTCCCCAGACACTTACGAGCATATCAGTGACCCCGTGTCGCCTTCTTGCGGAAGGAATCAAGATCGTTGTTAAACCCCATGACAATTGGGCCCATATTATATTAGAGGGCTTGACGGAAATAAAAGAGAACAGAGCTGATATAACGATAGTTAATTTGTCAAATAAAAAAGTTGTATTAGGAAGTGATTCTGTGTGTGAATTAGAGTTATGTGAAATTGCTTATAATGGGATATTGGGAGCCACAACTCCAGCCCGCACAGACAATCACATTCAGAATTTAATTATGCAAGCGCAAAAACTATGTCCATCAGAATATCAACCTCTAGTAAGTGACATTGCCAATAATTATTCCGATGTAATTGCAATCGTAGATGAGCTATCCGGTAGGATTGATCGATTTCCATTTAGCATTGAAACTGGGCAGGCAGAGCCGATCAGGTCAAGGCCTTATAAGGTACCCATTCATTTCCAGGGAGAGATAGAAAGGGAAATCAATAAATTAAGGGAACAAGGGATAATCGAGGAGAGCGAATCCCCCTGGGCTTCTCTAATTGTAGCTGCTTGGAAAAAGGATGGCTCGGTAAGATTGTGTGTTGATTATAGGAAGTTGAATGCAGTCACTAAGGATAATGCATTTCTATTGCCCTCGATCGAAGAATTACTTGTGAAGGTATGGGATAGTAAATATTTTAAAACTGTTGATTTAAAATCTGGATACTATCAAATACCCATTCAGGAAGACAGCAAATGTAAAACGGCATTGATAGCTAACGATCAACTATTTCAGTTTAATTTTCTTCCTTTCTGTGTTAAAAATGCTCCAAGTCATTTCTCTAGAGTAATGATGGCGGTTTTGTCACCCTTAATTGGCCATAGTTGACGATATCATAATTATAAGGAAAACAGACGAAGAACATAATAATAATATTCGTAAAGTTTTAGAAGCATTACGTGAACAGGTCGAATTTTTTATCACATAATAACCCCAGAAGATATCCAACCCTGCCGCAGTAAAGTAGCGGCTATTAGAGATTTCCCCAGGCCACGTAACTCTAAGGAAGTAGCTGGATTCCTTGGGCTCGCGGGGTATTACTGTAAAATCATAAGAGGTTTTGGAGAGATAGCGAGACCCTTAGATGCTTTAAAGAAACAAAAAGTAATAAATTGGGGAGGGGAAGAAGAAAGGGCCTTTAACCATTTGAAAGCTGCCTTAACTAGCAATGAATTAATCGCATATCCTAGATTTGATCGTCCGTTTTTAGTGACAACAGATGCGAGTAGCGTAGCTATTGGTGGCGTAGTTTCTCAATGAGATGATAAAGGTAGAGACCGACCCATATGTTTTGCTTCCCGGGCGTTAAAAGGGGCAGAAAAGAATTATAGTACATTTGATTGAGAAGCTTTGGTTATTCTTTGGGTTCTAGAGAGGCAATGGCTCTTTTTATTAGGTCAGTCGATTAAGTAGCAAAGTGATCATTGCCCCTTACGTGATTTGTATTATAAAAGTGATTTGACCTCTCGACAAGCGAGATGGATTGAGAGATTGTTAGAGTTTAATATAAAGAGTTTTCACCACATAGAAGGTAAAGCTAACAAGGTAGCTGATGCTCTCTCTCTCTAGAGGTGCAGTAATAGGAGTAACAACTAGGTCACAAAAGAGGAACGAAGAGCGTAACTAAAATAGTGAAGACCCCCATCAAAACAGAAAATAGAAAACGGGATGTGAATTCTCCCAATGAGCAGTCAGAAGACGGGAGAGAGAGAGAGAGAGAGAGAGAGAGAGAGAGATATGCAGTGAAGTTTCCTAGGACATGACCAGGGGTGTCCAGAATGAATGCCCTGATGATTGGACATAAAAAAAGCCCGAGAGGGAGAGAAAAAAGAGGAATGGATGGAAAGAGTGCGAGCAGTGATTAAAGGGGAATTGTAGAGTTATCCATCATTTCTGAATGTGCATCGTGAGAATTTTTTATAGAAAAGGATATCTTATATTGTGCTTACGAGAAGAGGGGAGGGGAATTTTGTGCACGGGTAGTTCTTCCTCCCTCTTTAATTAAACAAGCCATCCACATTTTACATGCAAGTCCATATGCAGGGCATCTAGGGATTGATAGAACATTAAGGAGAGCACGTGAATCCCTCTTTTGGTTAGGAATGAAAAAATCTATAGAGAATTATATAAAAGGTTGTCATGCTTGTAACTGTTTCAAAGAACATAAAAACACTATACTGGAAGTCAGAAAGTGGCCTGTGATTCCTATTAAATTTTCTAGAGTGCATATGGATGTGATAGGACCATTTCCTACTGGTTTAACACAACATAAGTATATGTATTTGTGGATGCATTTACTCTGTACACTCATACTTACGCAATGTTGGATAAATCTGCAAATTCATTAGCCCAGGTGCTGTGCTCTTTCATTACTAGGTTTGGTTGCCCGAAAATTTGTATAATTGATAATTAGCCCAGGTGCTGTGCTCTTTCATTACTAGGTTTGGTTGCCCGAAAATTTTGATAGTTGATAATGGTCTCGAGTTTATAAATAAGGTGGTGAAATCGGTCACGGACGTGATGAAAATTTAACACTTTTCAGTGACTGCATTTAGGTCTTCAGCAAATGGCTTAGTGGAATCGCATAATAGCGAAGTAGTGCAAATTTTATGTTACTTAGTGGCTGATGACCCCCTTCATTGGCACGCCATGCTTCCTGCAGCTGAGCTAGCTTTGAACATTGCATATAATGATTCGCTCAGGGACACACCTTTCTATTTTGTGTATGGACAGGATCTTGTGTTACCATATACAGTACTCATTAATTTGCAACAATTACCAAATTATTCATCTGAGCAATACTGTGTATATTTATTAAATCTATTGAGGAGAGTAATGAACACCACTGAAAGGTTTTTGAAAAGAGCTAATGAAAAACACAGCTCAAAGTATGATGGTCGGTTCAAAACCGCACCGGTAAAAGTATTTGTGGGGGATTGTGTGTATCTGAAGTGATTACAACCTAGGAAACACAAACCAGAGCCAGCGTATTTGGGTCCGTACCGAGTAAAGATGGTTAAATCTAACACAGTTGTGATACAAAGCATTATTAAAGGTGCAATGTCTGAATATCATCAGGCACACATACATGTGGTGCCTGAAGAGGTAGTTTTCAAAAGTGTTCCTCTTTACCCCCTGCATACATTACATTCCTTGATGAGTAGAAATTTTTTTTTCCTTTGCTGTTGTTGTTGTTTGAACAGACCTCATTTCTTCTTTTGACGTGTTTTGAATAAATGTGATGATAATGATGTGTTCTTATGTTGATGCTTAATGTATACATAAAATATTGTAGTAATTTTGCTGAGTGTGGCAATACATATAACATTACTGAGTGAACCTAAAAACAGAGGTTAAATAGGTCAAGTAAGATCTGTTAGGCAGATGCTGTGTTATTCATGTATTTATATGATTCCTGGTTGCTGAGGCCGGGGCGGTTCCCGAATGGCAAGTAGCTGCGGGATTAAAGTTCAGCCTTGAAGATAGGCAGTGTTAGAGAATGTGTAGATGTGAATACCTTATACATAATGTTATAAGAGAAGGGCGGGAAGATGAATTATTTTCTCGGGAAAACGGCTAGTGGCCACTGATTGAAAGTTGCAAGTGGAAATGTTGTAGTGATTTCAATAAATGGCGAAACGGTGGTGGTGAGTTGTGTTGTGAAATTGTGCCGTAAACCCGGACAAGTAAAATCGAGGGACGAAGGAATATCTATTCCTACCCCTGTCCCGCTCAAAAAGCCCATATTGCCCACAACCAGAGGCAGGTTATTGATGAGGTTGTGTAAGACTGTTATGATTTTTTTTTTCACTTTGGGTATTCTGTATTTAAGTTGCAGAGGTCTTAAGAAGAAATGAGTGGAATTATTTGTGTTGTATTGTGTACATTTTTTTCATGCAATATTTCCTTTTTGATTTTTTTTTTTTTTTTTGTGGAAGATGTGTTTTTTTGGGGATGATTTCTATACATATATTTTTCGTTTTATTTCTGTTTAGTACATACCATGCCTATTCTGGGTCGTAGTGTCCTCCATATATCATAGACTAGTGAGGGCGAGTGCGCACCTCCTCCCGGAGTGAGGAACTTGGGCGGGTGGGAGTAATGTTCTAATTCATGTATGTAGATGTGTGTTGTACATCAAGGTAAATGAACTTTTTAATCATGAGAATTCTACAAAAACCTATAACTCAGCTTATTGTTGTAGCAAGATTGCATTTTGGTAGTGAAGGGAGTTTAGTTGCCTTTGGGTGCTCGAGTTGACAAGTCCCTCACCTGAGAGGGTAATTGTGTACAGTGTACTTACTCACTTTACTTTACTTCAATGGCTGCTTTTCCGGTCCCATACAGCAGGGGAACCCCACTCTCTACAGGACCTCCACTGTCGTTTTACCTTGTTCGTTCATAGTATTTATCTTTTCAAGTCACATATTGTTCATTTACTGTTAAATCGTCACTGTCAAAAGACTCATGAAATAAGAAAGTCTTCAGTTTCCTCTTAAAAGCCTTAATGTCTTCAATCATTCGAATGTTTCGTGGGAGCTTATTATATAGTCTCGGGGCCACATATTTAAAGTTTCTGTAGCCTAAAGTGGACATAAATCTAGGTTCCAACCGTTTGAAGACATCTTTAACTATTCTCGTGTCGATACGATTTGTTGGCTGCGCAATATGCAACAATTCTCTTAGATATTTTGGATGACCGGTTTTGATAACTTGGTGGATTATTGTACATATTTTAAATTCAATTCTAGCTTTAATCGGCAGCCAGTGTAAATCAATTATTATAAGGGTGATCCTTTCTCTAGGTGGGACATCTTTTATCAGTCTTGCTCCTCTGTTTATTATGTTTTGTAATTTCTTAAGTTGGACTTTTGGTAAATTGTAGTAGATAGAGTTGCAGTAGTCAATCCTGGTAATAACACAGTTTATCAAAATTTTCTTAACAGAATTCTCGTCCAGGTACTTCTTAATAAACGCAATATTTCTTAGATGATAACCAGCAGTTTTTATTACATTATTTATTTGGGCATTTAGAGACAGGTTACAGTCAAGAAATACACCTAGATCTCGAACTTTACTAGATATCGGCACCAAGTCATTATTTATGTTCATTTGAATATCACCTACGTTTCTCACGCTGTTTCTCTTGCCCACCACCATGAATTCAGTTTTGTTCTCATTTAATTTTAGTTGTTTAAATGTCATCCATTCTCTAACACTATCAAGGATTCGGTTTAGAGTTTCAGTAGAGTCATGTATATCATTTATGGAGAAGTAAAATTATATCATCTGCAAATAGTTTAAATTTCACGCCATGCCTTTGTAGTATTTTCGATAGACCAATAGTATAGATGCAGAATAAGATTAGGCCAAGTACCCTCCCCTGGGGTACCCATCTGTTTAAGAGTTTATATGATGAATAAGAGTTTCCAATTTGTACACAGTAATTTCTACCAACCAAGTAGTCTTTTAGGTATTTGAAAGCTTGATCTTCAACGCCGATGGACCGTAGATCATTTAGTAGCAGTTCATGCACAACTGTATCAAAAGCAGCACTGAGATCGAGCAATATTAAAATACCACATTTATTTTCATCCATCATTTCTAGCATATCATTTACAACAGAGCAGATGGCTGTCTCCGTAGAGTATAGTTTTCTGTAAGCAAATTGGTTGTCAGGCAAAGCTTTTATTACTTCTAAGTGGCTGACTAGTTGTTCAAGAATTACATATTCAAGCACTTTTGAGACAAAGGATAGATTTGAAATAGGTCTATATGAGCTTAATTCCTGGTAGTCCAGTGCATTTTTCAGAACTGGTGTGACTATAGCCATTTTCTCAGATATAGGAAACTTACATTCATCAATGCTTGCATTTGCTATTCTCATTATTATTTCGGCTAGACTAGAAAAGTCTCTCTCTCCAATTACTTCAGATATTGGCATAGGAACATCATAATTTTTCGACAATCATACCTTTTTTAACCATCAAAATAGGTGTCAGAAGAGTAGTCTGCAGCAAGGGCTAGACATTGAACCAAAAAAACTTTCCTCTCCCTGCCTGTCTTTTCTTTTCTCAAACTGCTTCTAATACTATATAACATCACATGAGGGTCTGCCCCTCTCTTTTATCCTTCTCCTGTACTTCTCTTTCTCCCTTTTCCCTTATTCTTTCCCATCCCTAGTACCTGCCTTTGGGCTATAAAACGGATTTTGAAGCAAAGCGAAAAATCTATTTTTGGGTGAGATGTCCATGTTGTCCTGATGGAAGGTTCCTATTGGTAGCTTTCTAAGGGATATTTGGCTACAGTGATATTCCCAGAGAATTGACCTTTAGGTCTCTAGAATTCTAACTCCTGGCGCGAATATCCTTAAAATTTCTCTTAAGGATATCGTATAAAATCAGGGGACGTATATCTTGATACGACACATAGCTATCTTCACCCCGAATGGTGTTTTTGCTTCGAGGGGGAAAGTGGCTAAACTGAAGGGGAGCCGTTATCAAGGTTACCCTTCCTCCCATACTATTACATGGCTCCAAGATGGCGCTCTTTCCTTGTAGCATTGAGCATGGTGCTACAGATATAGTAGTTTCGGGAGGGATTTTGCCTAAACC
The DNA here is from genome assembly GCF_036898095.1 of Palaemon carinicauda. Lineage (NCBI taxonomy): Eukaryota > Metazoa > Arthropoda > Malacostraca > Decapoda > Palaemonidae > Palaemon > Palaemon carinicauda. Next base: position 51,259,920 of record NC_090742.1, read on the forward strand.
TTTTTCTTATACGGAAAAAGGAGGGCTGGTCCATCAGGACGACATGGCCATCTCACCCAAAAAAAGATTTTTCGCTTCGCTTCAAAATCCGTTTTTGGGGCTCCAGCTATGTCGTCCTGATGGAAGTGTACCAGAGAATTACTTGAAAGTACTGTATCTGTGGATTTTCATAAGTGCTTTAACCTTGGGACAATTTTTTCTATGGTCATCCAGACCATTGAGATATATGACGTTACCGTTATACGTCACTACCACTAATCATGGAACAATGTTAGGGCTTCCTGCCCCCTGCAGGGAAGAGTCATACTAGACAGTAGAAAAGGGTCTTAAGGTTTGCATATATTGTATAAACAAACTAGATATACAAAAGTCTCACGGTTTGTATATGTTGTTGGAACAACTAAGTATCAACTATATCCATTGTTTGTAAGCATACAGTAATATGAGGTTTACTTGGGTAAATAAGTAAGAGAACTCTGGCTATATTTATTGTGCTAATTGCAGGGCGAAATAAGACGCAATTACACTCTAATAGACATTTATTTCGAATAAATGACCAAATGGAATAACAAGTGAAACATGTTAAGGGAATTATACGTACAACATATACAGAAAAGATTTTTCTATCTGAAAGGGAAGAAATGATTAGTGCTACTCTGAAATTTGAAAATTTTGATAAAATTTTCTAATATAATTTTCTGTAAATGTTGTATACTATCAACACTGTGTACTATGTACACACGGTACAGGTGTTATATGTATAATTCAACACCTGATATTTTGAACAGTCTTAGTGTCACCATGGTGACACCCGCTTAAAAAGTATCGCACTGGAAGTGTCAACACCTTTTCACCCTAATTGATAGTCCCAATCAATTCACTGTTCATTGCAGCACTAGACGACAGGTTTTAATACACTACCTGCCGCCACAACGTAATGCTTCAGTTCGTGCACTTGCTTTGCATAATGTTTGTAGAACACTCTGGATGACTTCCATCCAGTATATGAGCGAAGACGCTCAAAGTCCATATTCTGAAAAAAGTTCAGTGATGAAGCAATTTTTCTTGGATCATGACCTGAGGGTGTACTGTCAGGATCCGCTCTGCGAATGAAGTAGGTGAGCTTCGCCCTCATTTGTTTTAGGGATAATTTTGATCCTGAAGTTTCTCCTTTGAAGAGCTGTCTTCCCCTGAAGTCTGAAGTTCCTCGAAGATAGACCTTTAGACACTCTACTGGACAAAAAGAGACATCTTCCTTCAGAGGGCAGATTCTCCAGGGACCCCATCTCTTAGTGGGTAGCTCGTTCTTGACGAGAAAGGTTGGATCAGGAAAGAGATTCAGTTTTCCCACTTCTGTGAACTGTATGTCACCCTCGTTTTTTGATAGGGCTAATATTTCACTAACTCTAGCCCCTGAGGCTATAGTGAACAGGAAAATAACCTTTTGGGTTAGTTCCTTAAGAGAACAATCTTCATTGTTCACAGTTGAAGGATAATGTGGGACCTTGTCCAAGGACCATGAAATGGGCTTCGGAGGAGCTGCAGGCCTAAGTCTACCGCATGCCTTCGGGATTTTGTTAAAGATTTCGTTTGTCAGGTCCACTTGAAAGGCTTATAGAAGAGATCTAGTCAGGGCTGACTTACATGTAGTTATCGTGTTGGCGGCCAGACCTTGTTCATGAAGGTGGCTAATGAAGGACAGTCAAAAGTCTATTGAGATTCCTTTCGGTCCTTTTCCTTTAAGAAAAGCAACCCACTTTTTCCAAGACGATTCATATTGTCTTCTAGTTGACTTAGACTTGTATTCTTGTAAGAAATCTATACTGCCTTTTGAGATCCCAAATCTTTTCTTAACCGCTAAGGCGAGAAAATCATGAGATGAAGGTTTTGGGTTCTCTGTGATGAAGCGAAGACAGTCGACTTCTGAACCCGTTGAGATAGTGCTGCGTTCGGTAGAGGGACCAGCCTCAGCTTCAGTTCCATCACTAGAGGGAACCAGTTGCTCTTGGGCCACTTGGGGGCTGCTAGAGCTCCCGTTCCCTGAAAGGATCTCAGCTTGTTGAGGACCTTCAGCAGGAGATTGGTTGAAGGGAACAGGTAAATCCGGGTCCATTTGTTCCAACCGAGGGACATGGCATCCGTTGCCTCCGCTAGAGGGTCCTCGTATGGGGCTACATATCGAGGTAGTTTCTTGTTGTCGCTCATCTCGAAGAGGTCGATCTGCAGTTCCGGGACTTGTTCGAAGATGGATGAGAATGAGTCTGCGTCCAGGAACCATTTGGACTCTATTGGCTTAAGCCTGGATAGAGCGTCCGCTGTCACATTGCGGAACCCTTGTAAGTGAACTGCTGAAAAAGTGCCGTCTCTTCTTTTTCTCTAGACGAAAGATTGCTAATATCACATGGTTGATATGGGGCAATCTCGAGCCTTGTCGGTTTAGACTCTCAATATCACTTCGCTGTCCAAGATCAGCCTGATGTGGACTGATCTGTGAGGGGAGAGTTTTTTCAACGTCAAGAGTACAGCCATGGCCTCCATAATATTGATGTGAAATGCCTTGAACAGAGATGACCAAGTCCCTTGGACTTTCCTTTAATGGGAATGACCTCCCCATCCTTCCGTCGAGGCATCCGTGTGGATGGTCACCGATGGCGGAGGTGGTTGCAAGGGCACGGTCCTCGTTAGACTCTTGGCCTTCGATCGTAGTAAGGTCAGTATCGGTCTTTTTAGATCTCTTTGAGCGTTTGATGCGTATCTTCTCCAGACTCCTGACGCATCTTTCAGCTGTGCTCTTTGCACTGGGTCTGTTACTGCTGTGAACTGGAGAGAGCCCAGTACTCTTTCCTGTTGGCGTCTTGAGATCCTGTCGGATTTCAGTAGTCTCTTGACAAACTCTGTGATCTCCCTCCTCTTCCCTGAGGAAATGGAGAGGCGGTGTGACCTCAGGTTCCAATGGATTCCCAGCCATTGAAACTCTTGAGCTGGAGAGAGTCGAGACTTCTTGAAGTTGATCTTAAATCCCAGATGTTCCAGGAACTGGATCACTTTCTTGGATGCTTGCAGACAAGCCGCTTCGGATGCTGCCCACACCAGCCAGTCGTCCAGGTACGCTGCTACCTGTACACCTTCTAGGTGTAGTTGTTGCATGACTGCGTCTGCAAGTTTCGTGAAGATCCTTGGGGCTAGGTTTAGTCCGAAGGGTATGGCTCTGAAGACATACTTTTTCTTCTGTAACTTGACTCCTAGGTCGGAGGAGAGGGGGCGACTGACTAGAAGGTGCCAATAAGCATCTGCCAGGTCTATCGAGACTGTGAACGCCCCTTTGGGTAACAGGGTCCTTATGTGTTGAAGGGTTAACATCCTGAACTTGCTGTTTTCTATGAACTTGTTGAGTGGCGACAAGTTCAGAATAACTCTAAGTTTGCCTGAGTCCTTCTTGGGAACACAAAACAGCCTTCCCTGGATTTTGATGGACTTTGCTTTCCTTATAGCCTGTTTGCTCAAGAGCTCTAAGGTATATTCTTCTAATGGGGTGGGTGGAATGTTGAAAGAATTGAGGAAATGATGGTGGAGACTTGTTTCATTTCCATCCTACTCCATTCTTGATTAGGCTGTGCGCCCAAGGATTGAAGGTCCAACGATCCTGAAAATGTTGGAGCCTCCCTCCTGCCAGAAGCATTTCCTTGCTTCGATTGTCCGGAGGGTTTACCTCCTCGACCGCGTCCTCCCCTATCTCTTAAGGGATGTCTAGAGGAGCCCCGTCTGGATCCTTTACCTTTCGGTCAAAAGGTAGTGGTTTGCCTCTCAAACCCGGGGTTGAATGCTGGTGACTGGGCAACCAGCAGCTGTTGAGGCACCACTTGGAAGGTGGTCTGTGGTTGGGCCACCACTTGGGGCACCGCAGTCATGGTAACTGTGGGATGTTGTTGAGCAGGCCTAGGGGGAAGTCTAGGCTTCTTCGTCTTCTTTTTAGGTTGGGGACCCGCATCCAGGGAAGACTTCCTCTTTGAGGAGATGCCCCACTTCTGGAGAAGGTTCCTATTCTCTGTGGTGGCTTTCTCAACTACCTCTTTGACTACTTCGTTTGGGAAGAGGTCTTTACCCCAGATGTTAGAAGATATCAGCTTCCTGGGTTCGTGTTTCACAGTTGCAGCAGCGAACACGAACTCTCTACAGGCTTTCCTAGCCTTCATGAAAGCATACAGGTCCTTTACGAAGGTGGCCATATGCATTTTGGCTAGGACCATGAGCATGTCTGGGGTACTTCTTTGGCCTGCACAAATCTTTATGCAGTTTTGTAGGGATAAGGATGCAACAAGTCTCTCCTTCGTCTCTTGTTCCCTGCACAAGAGAAAGTCTGAAAGTTCAGGGAGATTCTCGCTAAACTGTCGTCCAGCGATGTCTGTGTCCAGTTTCCCTACTGAGAAGGTTAGGTGGACTTCCTTCCATTCCTTCTCTTGCATGGGCAAGGCTAACGACAGAGGCCTACACTCCTCTAGTGCACGGCCTGGTTTGCCAGCCTCCACTGCCTTGGCAACAGCTTTAAATGCCTTCGACGTAAAGGGGAAGGCTATTGAAGAAGGAGCAAGAAAGGTAGGGTGTTTCTAGCTCAAACCGGACACTTTCGAGTTTGAATAGCCCGCCTTTTTCAGGCTACTTGACAAGAGAGCCTGTGCCTTATCGTGGTCAAAAACCATGACCTCCTTCGGTTCTGTCTCCTCTTTTGGCGTTGGTTCATGCTTCAGTCGAATGAAGCAATCAGGGTAAGCGTTAAAGCTTGGCCAAAACTGGATGTCGTCTAAGGGAACGGCTCCCATCTTCTCTGAGATGCAGAGTTTGCCCGTTAGTAATTGGCATAAACTCCGCATACCTCCAGGGATTGGCTTTGGAGCAGGCTGGGAGGTCTTGGACTCTGGGTCGCTTGTATGACCCTCGTGAGGCGGTAAGTCGAGCTTCACAGGGCTCTCTCTCGAGTCTCGCTTCCCTTGCTTCGCCTTGCTTGCGAATGTTCTCCATTAAGGCCGTAAGATGGGTCAGTGTCTGGCTCATTTTGTCCAATGGAGGGGTAGAAGCTGAAGATGTCGAGGGTAACGGCTCCGGTGCCGGCACAGACGGCAGCGACTCCGACTCAACACCATCTTCTTCTTCGGGAGGTAGAGTAGACTCCTCCTCGGGATCATCCTTTAGTAGATCCTTTTCAGTGTCCGTGGACACTTCAGACATCCTTTCCTCCTGGTGGATGTCCATGCTTCGCAACGCCTCACTGACATCCGTCTCGATGGTAATCTGGACGCAGGGAGGTCTGGGTCATGCTTGGGGCACGACAACTTTACTACCCGCTTTCGGGAACAGCATGCTACGCATCCTATCATTAGGTAGGTATGGTCCCGGAGAGTTCTTCTGGAACCCTCGTACCCACTTGCGCAGCTTTTCTCGTGCCGCATCCCTCAACTCCATTGACTTGGGGTCGTCGAAACCTTCGGTCACCAAGGTCCGGCAGATGTTGCAGTCTTGGGGGTCCCAGTACCGCAGGGTTTTGGTAGTGATGGTGCAGGGGCATGAGACCTGCACGCTTTGTGACCGTAGAAGTTCCTACTCCTATGGTTGCAGAAGATCACATCGCATTTCATCTGGGGTTCCTCCTGTAAAGAAAGAAAATTAAATGAGTATGCGGTTGTTTATCTCACATGATAAACAGATTATGCAAAATATTAATATTTTAACCACTATAGCTTAGGATAGTAAGCTAGAAGGGAAATAGGACAGACACATACTTGTGTCTCCTTTCCAGCCAATTGCTGTGACCTCCCCCCAATATTAAGGTTATAGAGTTTCCTTTATCAGGGCAAACTTAAAGAGAAGGGTTCTAACCAAAGGGGATAGAATAAGTGTATACTACCACTGACCCTTCTTAAATTATTTAATATTGTGGGGTAAGTTATTAACTGATTTCTAATCAGAGTATTGAAGGAATTCTTTTCTTTCAATATAGGATTGGTCTCAGCAATAGACTGTGCAAGGATACACAAGGTATGTTGGAAAATAACTACTGTATAATATATACTATGGTTTTCTGTCTGAAGTATATACTATACTGCAAATATACTGGCTACTGTATAATCATATACTGTAGTTCAGCCAGCAGCTTGCCGTCTAGGCTAACACCTGGTGGCACAGTCTGGCCGGCATGTCGCCGGCTGGGTAGTACCTGACGGCACTGGTCCAGCCGGCATGCCGCCGACTGAGTAAGTACCTGGCGGCACCGGTCCACCCGACATCCTGCCGGCTTGGTTAGTACCTGGCGGCACTAGCCAACAGAGAGAGAGAAAGCATGGAGTGAAGGGCTGCCTTATTAAAATATATGTTTACATTAAATAAGGGTGTAAGTATATAACCTTCCTACCTTCCTCCAGAATGAGGGTTCAAATGAAAGGGGAGAATGCATCATTCAAGCTTCCATCCAGCCACAAGATCCGTTGCCGGTCATTGCCGATTTCAGGAATGTGGATGGCAGTCCAAGGAAGGACTGAAGAACACTCAGCAGCAGAGGTGTCTCCCACCGGCAGCCGTCAAAGTCGGCACAATCTCTCCCGGAGCCTTGTGTCCATAAGGGAAAGACTGAGTGATTATACAGCTGCTATGTAGGAGCCCGGTCGGCACCACAATCTACCTGGCAAGCAGTGAGATTGCAGGACGACGGCCACAGGATTGCGATAGCTAGGACATCACTAAAGGACAGAGAGGGGCAGGGAAAAGGGTCCTGTATCAAGTTTAGAAGAAGGCGGCAGGATTGCGGCCACTTCCACACAAGGGTGAAACTTTGTTTCAGAATTGGCGCCATCCTAGGCGGCAGAAGAATATCTATTCTTTAGCCTAGGGTCTGCCGAAACAGGACTAGTCTTTTAGACCGCAGGGGAGAAGGTGGCGGCATCATACTACCACTTCAAGTGCGGCCTAGGAAGGCTTAGCCTCCTATGCCGACAGCTCTAAGCCGGCAGGGGAGTGACTACTCACCCTGCCGCTCGGCCACCGGCAGAAAGACGGAATACTCTGAGGATCTGTCGAAAACCCAAGCCGGCATACTCGCCGGAAAGGGTGGGAGACAGAGAACACTAGCCTAGTCAAGCTTGAGTGAACTACTCTATGGCAAGACTAAGATAGGGTTGTCGCCTATGGCGGCACTCAGAGGGAAGGAGTTATTACCCTTAAATCTCCACAGGAGACGAGTATCGAGTTATATAATTAATTTTAGGAGATACTGTATACTATCTCCTGTTGAATTGATAAAACGATACACGAGGGTAACCGGGGATAATGTATGAAAGTATACTAAAGCGCATAGGCTAGGTAGCCTAGCGCAGGGCGAGATCTCGGTTACCTAAATCACCGAAACTCTAGCGTATACGATCGACATAAGGATGAGGAAATTTGTATGCATAATATATCTTTACTAGTATAATTGTGCCTAAATAGCTTTCATAATTTATTAATGCTATTACCACCGGGAATGTTGTTCTGCTAACTAAATAATACATGCATAACGAACGACAGCGCCCATGGCGCCTCCGGTGACCGGCCAAGCTCCAAAACACATTAAATTAAACTAATTTCACTGTGAAGCAGGAGCTAAAAATTATACACTTTAAAGGATAAATACTTAACTTTCCAGAGGCAGAAGAAGCTGGAAATTGCATATCAAATCCTCTTAATAGCGATAAAAAACGTTAGATAACAGGGAAAACCACCGTGCGCAATCGCTACTGAAATAGAAATGAGCGCCGTCTTGGAGCCATGTAATAGTATGGGAGGAAGGGTAACCTTGATAATGGCTCCCCTTCAGTTTAGCCACTTTCCCCCTCGAAGCAAAAACACTATTCGGGGTGAAGATTGCTATGTGTCGTATCAAGCTATACGTCCCCTGATTTTATGCGATATCCTTAAGAGAAATTTTAAGGATATTTGCGCCAGGAGTTAGAATTCTGGAGATCCAAAGGTCAATTCTCTGGGAATATCACTGTAGCCAAATATCCCTTAGAAAGCTACCAATAGGAACCTTCCATCAGGACGACATGGCTTGAGCCCAAAAACTGGATTGTATCCAGGGGGTACTCTTCCTTTTCCCATATTCACCACTTCCCTATCCTTATCCAATCCAATTATTGTCATAGGATCGATCGCGCAGTTTGTTTTCTTTGCTCTCTTGATAATTCTGGTGATGTCATTTTGTGTTATGTTGTTAAATCGTATTAATTTTGTCTGTGTGCCTGGTGTATCATTAATCTGATGTTGAATATTTACAAATGATCTGGTTATGTTTTCAATTTTGTTTTTAAAGAATACTAGAAAATTATTTGCTAGTTCCTGGTCACTGTATCCATCAGGTAGCTTCTTTTCTTTTACATTTCCCATTACAGTATACCATTCAGGAGACGATATAACTTATTTATGTCTGTTGCTGCTTCGAGGATCTTTCTCTTATAGTATTCACTTTTTTCCTTCTTAGTAGGTAGTTACATTGACACGCAGCAGTTTTGTATTCTACTCAAGTACTTTCAGTTTATAACCTATTCCACTTTCTTTTTTTACGTCTTTTTTCCCTCTCTTTTACCAAAGTCTCTCCATCAAACCAAGGAGATTGGTCTTTTACGGTTATAGTCTTTTCCATCGGTGGGTACATGGTATCAGATTCACTTTTACTCACTTTATTATAAGTGGTCGTAAGACAGTTAGCACACTTAGGTCCTAACAGGCGTTGGTCATCATGATCACAGGGAATGTTGATAGCATCATTAATTTTCTTTGTAACTTCTTCAATAAATACGGTAGGAGAAAATTTCTATTTATATCTAAAGTTTATTTTCTTTACTAATTCATGTTTCTGTAGAGGTAGACTAAACGTAATAAGTTTGTGTACTGGAGAGATAGTACATTTCACTTCGACTTTTATATCAGTTACAATATTATTCATGTCATCACTTATAGCTAAGTCTAACGTATGCCCAGTTAAAGTTGTTGTGCAGTGGACATTATTCAATAGTCTTTATGATTCTAGTAACTCACTAAATGCCAAAGCGTCAGGATTTGATGCGTCATCCATCCAAAAAGTGAAGTCTCCACAGATAACTAATTCGTTTTTCTCCATGATAATCATCTCAATGAGAGCACCGAATTCTTCAAAAAAGATACTAGAGTTTGTTCTGAGAGGTTTATAGATTGTTACAAAGGATATTCTTCTATTTTCTGGCGTAAATTTTATTTCTATATATTCAAAGCTTGTTACACTAATCCTTTTCAACGTTTTGAGATATGAGTAACTTTTATGAATAAAGAGTCCGACACCCCCACCAGACCTACCTTCTCTCGGTATGTGAAAGAAGGCATATGTGGGGGGCGTCATTTCAGTGATTTTTGCCTTTTACAAGTTATTTAGCCATGTTTCAGATAATGCTAGTATATCTAAATATTTCTCGTTTATCAATTCTCGAATTTGAACAGTCTTATTACCTTCAGAATATATATTTACATAGCCACAGTTTATGACATCCCTAGTAACCATGATCAGTATTTTCCGCTGGTCTTTTCAATTCCAAGTCAAAAGCATTGCAGTCTCTAGAATTTACTGTGTGGTCACTTGGTCTGTTTAACTTTGTGCAGTTTATACACTTTGACACTTGCGAATTACACTCCTTGGTGGAGTGTCTCCCTGAACATTTCCCGCAGACTTTATCTTCATTCTTCGACTTGCAATCTTTTTCAAAATGTCCATACCTCTGACAGTGGTAGCAGGTGATCACGTGGTACCTATCACGTATGTTATAGATACCCCATCATAACGAAACTTTGTCCCCATTATTATGAATAGTCCTCCGAACTTCGGGATCACATTTCAGCACATGGTGGGTGCCCCCCCCCCTCGACTCATTTTTCTTCAGGACTACACTTCTTTTATCTTCTATATTTTGGATGTAGTCAAGGCAGCTATTTCTTTGAATCAAGGCATTTACTACATCATCTTCATCATTGTAAGCCTATACATTGCATATCATTATTTTGGGTTTTCGTTTTCCGATTTTTCTCGTTTCAATGTCAGCCACTAATGTCTGAATTTTGTTTGCTGCCTCTCCTCTGATCATATTGTTTGCAAAGTTTACAACAACATTTCCATTCGTAGTTGACCTCGTATTAAGTATAGGAATGTCTGTAAGTGCTTGTTCAACCTCACGTTTTCTTTCAGTAATTTTAGTTGTTGTATTAGTTGATTTAATTATCAACAGATTTTCTTCATTAACTTTGTCAGCAAATGTCGGTTTCTCCGGTTTTGGGTCTATCAATGTTTGAAGTGATGCTTTAATTGATTCCATATTCATGGCAAGAATGTCAACTTTCTCAGTGAGGTTGGTGATCTGGGTGAAATTTGCTGCGTCTGCGCAAAGGTTCGCAAGTTTGTTTTCAAAGTCATCTATTTTCGCATCTTGTTCGTTCAGGGCCAGATTACTCTTTCTTTAATTTTGATATTGCTAAATTGTTTTGTCTGGCATCACATGCGCAGTGAGGGCATAACCAATCTAGGTTGTTCCGGTCAATCTCACTGATGCCTGTCACTTTATGCATGCATATCTTATAGTAGGGTCTGTTACATTCACATACTATCCATTTTTTCCGTTCTCCATCCGTTTCATTACATTTGAAGCAGATATAGTTAGGAGCAGACATGGTGTACTGTTTCTTATCACTTAGGTTTCTCCATGAGATTAACTAATATCTTTTCAATGATATTCTAAGCGAGAAACACAAAGCTAAAACATGACTAACGGCCTGAATAGCAGATACAACACGTCCACACTCTAGCACGGACACTGACAGTGCTATGTTAGAAAATTTGAAGAGATCTATATGGGAAGTACAGCACCCTAGAATTACGCAAAGATTGTGATAAAGTTCCTATAGAGATAGGAGTTCAGCCTAAATTATTCACAGTGTGCCTAGAAGTTTTTAAGAATTCAGTCAGTGAAAATGTAGGAATTAACATTAATAGGGAATACTTTAACAACTAAAGATTTGCAGATGACACAGTTCTGATAGATATGAATAGAGAAAAAAGAAAAGTAGGACTGAAAATGAATATGAGTAAAATATGATAATGTTCAATGAAAATGCAAAGACAATAAATATAGATTATGGACTAAATTAAAATAAGGATAAGCATTGGATGGAGAGCCTTTAGTAAACAAAATGAGATTACGAAAGTAAAATGCTATTTTCTCTAAAGAGAAAATATTCAATTTGATGGTCCTACCATTATTAACTTATGCATAAAAAAAGTTGGAATCTTACCAAAGCCTTTGAACATAAACTAGTTACAAGTTAAGAGCTATGGAAAGATTAAAGATGGGAATAACATTAATACACAGAAAAAAGAGCAAAATGGATGCGAGAGCAAAATAACGTAGGTGATATTCTAGCAGCATGTAAGAAAAAGAAATGGACATGGGCAGGACATATAATGAGAATGGTAGATAATAGATGGACATCAAGAATAATAGAATGGGTCCCTAGAGATTGCATAAGAAGCAAGGGAAGGAAGAGAAAACGATGGATTGACGAACTAAGAAAATTTGCAGCCATAGACTGGCACAGAACGAGCATAAACAGATGCGAGAGGATACTAATAAATTAATATTTTCATGTGTGAATTTTGTATTACAGATGATTGAAATCAATGGTAAATATAGCAAAGTTATATATATTTATCTAGCTAATCATAAATGGTGTCACGATCAGTGTCGCTATCATAGCAACTTCTTGGGGAATATTTCCATCCTCGACACTAAGAATTATAGAGTTACTCGCTCCCAAACAGCAACATATTTCCCTCCTGACGATCTAATCAAGATCACCACTTGATTTTTTTTTTTTTTTTTTTTTTTGGCTTCTCCTTCTTGGTAAGGAAAATTGGCGCTGTAACAAGAAGTTTTTGGGCTCAAGCCATGTCGTCGTGATGGAAGTTCCTTAAAGTAGCTTCCTAAGGGATATATGTACTACAGTGATATTCCCAGAGGATTTTACCTTTAGGTATCCAGAATTCTAACTCCTGGCGCGAATATCCTTAAAATTTCTCCAAAGGATATCGCATAATATCAGCGGACGCATTCTTGACACGCCTCCATAGCAATCTGCACCCCAAACAGCGTTTTGGCTTCAAGGAGGATGTGGCAAAAGGGAGCCATCCAAAGGCTCTCCCCGCTCTCGTAATACTATTGGGAATACAACAGCGCCATTCCCACGACGGCGGACATTCCTTTTTTTGTAGCCATCTCGCTCGGTGATATTTCCTGGTGATCTAACTTTTCGATCGTTTTACAGGATTATTATTATGCTTTCACTATCTTCTTCCGCCTATGGAAAGTTGAGTATCGGGTCTTTACTATGAGTATATTTTAGCTTCTGTTTCACAATGAAATTAGAGTATTTTATTGTGTTTATGAGCTAGGCCTGTTACTGGAGGCGCCATGGCGCCGTCGTTCGTTTGGCATGTGTTATTTAGATAGCAGAACGACTTCCAGTTTTTAATAGCTTTATTTAATTATTTTAATTATTTAGCTATTTAGGCAATTATTTTTGTAAAGTTTCGATAATGTGCATAATTTTTATTTCCCCCTTTTCTCTGTCGATCGTATAGTTAGAGTTTCGGTGATTTAGGTAACCGAGATCTCGTATAGCCTAGGTAACCTTACCTGGACGTTTTACTATACGTTCAGACTTTCCCCGGTTACCCTCGTGTATTGTTTTCATTCACTGGAGACTGATACCTCCTAGAATGTTATGAAATATTACACGTCTCTTCGGAGACTTAAGGGTAATCTCTTTCCCTCTGAGTGTAGCCTCAGGCTACAACCCTAATAGCCGTGCCTTGAATTTTATTCAGACATGGCTAACTTAGGGTTTGTCCTGCCTCTTCCCTTAACCGTTGGTTGTGGTATACCATCAGGTTTTGGGATTTAGTCAGAATCTCAGAGTATTTAGTCTTATGTCAGCGACCTGCCGGCAGGGGGAATGGGTTGTAGGATACCATCATTCCCCTGCTGGCCAGGTGGCCGGCAATGGGGGTTAGCCCTCATTAGCCGCACTTGAAGTTATGGTAGGATACCATCTTCTCCTTGCGACTAAAAGACTAGTCCTATGCCACAGTTCTCTGGGCTGAAGAGTAATTTTCTTTAGCCTAGGATACGTGGCACTGGAACTCTGTTTCTTCTTTGTTGAGAGGAGGCGGCAGTGCCGCCATCCCCTTAACTGTATCGGCAATCTCTGGGATGGAGAACTGAGTCTCTCCTGTTCCCTGGGATTCTGCCGATACCGAAACAGAGTTTCTTTTACAGGTGGTAGGACTGACAATTTTTGCCAGTTCCTTTCACACTCGTTACAGGACCCTGTTCCCTACCCCTCTGTCCACTTTTGATGGCTGAGCCATTGTCTTTCTTTAGGCCGGCATCTTGCAACCTTTCCTTTGCTGGTAGGTTGCCGGAGCCAGCCAGACTCCCTCTCTAGTCATGTCTTTGGCTGACGGCAGAGCATACTGCCGCCAACCACATCATCTGTCGGCAATTGCCGGCCTAGCCGGCAACTGCCGGCCCAGCCGGCAGCCATCTTGGCTGCCGGCGACCATGATGGCCGTGAGAGGGAAGTCCCTTCTGTTCCAAAGGTTTTTCAGTCCTCCCTTGGCCTGCTGCTACAGGTCTTGTTGCCTGGGTACTGCCGGCCAGGCCGGCACAGATAGTGCTTACTCAGTTGGCAGCACGCCGACTGTACTGGTACTGCTGGACTTGCCGGCCGGCAGTGTATCGGGGGTACCTTGTCGGCAATAGTACTGTATCTGCATGGAAGCCTGAATGGTACATTCTCCCCTTCTGTTAGAACCTTCTTTCTGGAAAAAGGCAGTCAAATTAGACTTTTACATCCTTAATTACTGTATACATTCACAGTAAGGAGTAGCCTTTTTTCCATGCTATCTCTCTCTCTCTCTCTCTAGCTAGCATGCCGGGTATGCCGGAAAGACCTAGCTATGCCGGCTACATGCCGGCTGAACTACTGTATATTTTATACAGGTAGCCAGTATATCTGCATTATAGAATATACTGCAGATAGAAAACTACTATATAGTTTATACTAGTAGTTATTTCCAATATATTTTGGATATCCAACACAGGCATTTTCTGAGCCCAATCCTATATTGAATGAATATGATTTCTTCAATATCCTGATTAGAAATCAGTATTAGGATTACCCTACAATATTAAACACTTCAAGGCAGGAGTAATACACTCCTAACCCTTAAAGGGTGGAGCCTTTTTCCTTGAGTCTCCGTGATCAGGAAACTATATTTTAATATAGTAGGAAGACTATAACAAATAGGCTGAGTGGGATATACAAATATATGTCTTCATTTTCCTAGTCCAGCTGGCTTCATGCTAGATGGACCATACTGTCATATGCTACTATGAAGGCAGCATAATGACTAGACTACAATACATAAAGTACAGTATCCACTAAATTGCAATATAGACTTACAGTACCATGATACAGTAGTATTTTCTGACATACCTTGGGTACCCTTGTTCGAGCATTCTGCTGGTACCATTCATATATTGAATGAATAGTTTTCTTCAATATTCTGATCGAGAATCAGTCATCCTGACCCCACAGTATTAACATTATTTTGGGACAGTGATTTGATACTTCTCTACCCCTAGGGGTAAGAGTCCTTCTACTTGGAGTTACTCTATAGAGAAATCTCCATGTAGTTAATACTGAGGGGAGGTAACAGCATTTGCTCACAGGGGTACACAAGTATGTATCTCTTACTATCCCTTTATAGCTTACTATTCTAAGCTACTCTATTGTAAAGGACATTTGCATGTTGATTGTCAAGGAGATAATCCATTGTATACTCATTTGGTTTTCCTTTCTTTACAGGAGGAACACCAGATACCTTGTGCTGCAGTCCTCTGCAAGGCCAAGAGTAAGTATTTTTACAGTCATAATACTTGCAGGTTTCATGCCCCCTGCAATATTATTTCCGGATCCCTACATTATTGGAACCCACAGGTTTGCAATATATGTCGGACATTAATGTTCAAAGGTTTTGAAAATCGCAAGTCTACGGAGACTAGGGATACAGCTCAATATAAATTATGCAACTGGGTGAGAGGCTTTCAAAAGATCTCTCTGGGACCTTTCCTACCTAATGATGGGATGCGTAAGCTACTATTTCCGGAAGCAAGTGAGGAAACAGTAGTGCCTCAGGAGCTAACTACATCCCCTGACGGCCAGAAAACCTTTGGGATTAAGGGCAAGAAATGCCCCAAGGTAGAAGAGGAAAATGTTGCGTCGGAATTTCCTCCGCCTGTGCCGGCTTTAGAGCCATCGATGTCGACATCTTTGTCTTCTACCCCTAATTTGGATAATGTGGTACAATTATGTATCCAACTGAAGAATCAAATAGAGAGCTTTTGTAGACAAAACGAAAAGCATGAAGTAAAACGCAAGATAGATCCTTGTAAAGTTTCTCTTGTCGCTTCCCAGAGGTCAGTCAAATGACCCATGAATCAAGACCTACCAACATGCTCCATAACCAATCCCTGGAGGTTCACGGAGAAGATGCCTATTTCAAATGGCAATCTCTGCATCTCAGAGAAAATAGGTGCTGTTCCTTTGGACAAAATTCAATTTTGGCCAAGCTTTGATGCTTTCCCTAATTGTTGGGTTCGACTGAAGTACAAACCAAAGTCAAGAAAAGGAACAGAACCAAAGGAGGTCTTGATTCTCGACCATGATAAGGCACAGACTATCCTTTCAGGTAGTCTAAGAAAGGCGGGTTATTCAGAGTCGAAGGTATTCTCACTAAATAATGGACACCCTTCCTTTCTTGCTCCTACTTCACTCTCATTCCCCTTTATGGGGAAGGCATTTACTTCTGTTGCCAAAGCGGTAGAGGCGGGTAAGCCATGTCCCACACTCGATGAGTGCAAGCCTTTGTCACCAGCTTTTCCCGGACAGGAAAAGGATTGGAAGGAAGTCCATTTGACATTTTCAGTAGGAAAATTAGACAAGGATGTCGCAAGTCGACAATTCAAGGTATGTCTCCCTAAATTGTCTGAGTTGCTCTTGTGTAATGAACAGGAGTCAATGGAGAGACTTGCAACATCCCTTTCTCTACAAAACTACATGGAGTTGTGTTCAACCTACGAGAGTACCCCAGACATGCTCATGGTCATAGCCAAAATGCATATGGCTATCTTGGTGAAGGACCTTTACGCCTTTATGAAGGCTAGGAGAGCATGTAGAGAGTTTATGTTCTCTGATGCAACAGTAAAACACGAAACAAGGAAGCTAATATCTTCCAACATCTGGGGTAAAGACCTCTTCCCACACGAGGTCACTAAGGAAGTAATTAAGAACGCCACCATGGAGAACATAGGTCTTCTCCAAAAATGGGGCATTCCTTCAAAGAGAAAATCTTCTGTGGTTGTGGGTCCCCAACCTAAAAAGAAGATTAGAAATGCTGGAAATATCCGGGCTGCTCAACAACATCCTACTATTCCAGTGACCACGATGCTACAGGCAGATGGTCAAAAGTCTAAGCCTACTGACTACTCGAAGTATAAAGACGCTTCGGCAAGGAGGAACTTTCCCTCAGGATCACAGGACCTTCGATCCTTCGGTCCAAAGCCTATTCAAGATGAGCCATTGATGGGAAACAGATATGTCCCTACCATCATTTCCTTACCTTCTCCTACAGTTCAAAACCCTCCTGGAGGAGTATACCTGAGAGTTATAGAGCATACAGGTAGTAAGAAAACTTTAGCTCATCGAGTTCCAGGGAAGGCTGCTTCGTGTTCACGAGAAGGACTCAAGATATCAATGAGCCATTCTGAACTTGTCGCCACTCAACAAGTTCATAAAAAACAGCAAGTTCTGAATGTTAATCCTTCTGAACATATGGACCTTGTTCCAATTAAGGGTGTTCGTAGTCTTGTCAGACCTGAAAGGTGTCCTTCGGAACCTTTCAGTCAACCACCCCCCCTTCCTCCTATCTAGAATTCATGTTACAGAGAGTAACATTCATCCTAAGGAAGATACGTGTCGGACTCACAGTTCTAAGTATCTTCAAAGGATTGACGAACTTAGTCACGTCAAATTCAAGCCTAGAAATAGTTCAGATATTAATATACCTGATCAAGAGGCTGGAGTGGGCAACACCCGAAGTGTCCGGCCAATGTGCATTCAAGAGATGACCCGGTTCCTGGGACATCACGGATGCAAGATAGGCTTCTAGAAGTCTCGACTTTCTCCAGCTCAGGGGTTTTGATGTTTTAAAAACTATCGAAGCCCTCAGTCACATCAACTCTCCTCTCATTTGGAAATATAAAAGGAGCTCGTGAGGTCTGTCAAGAGACTCAGGTATTCAGTCAGAATACCAAAACCCCAACAGGAAAAAGCGCTAAACTTTCCCCAGTTCGCTATAGTGACAGACCTGGTGCTAAGGGCACACCGGAAAGATGCGTTAAGAGCTTGGAGAAAACACGCATCAAACGCTTGAAGAGATAGAAAAAAAGACTGAGATCGGTCCCTCTTTAATCGCTTCTCTAACAGAAATTAGAGCACGAAAGTCCCAAGACTCTGCTGGTCCTTTTATGGGTGGGGAGACCCCCTCCACACAGATCAGGCTCCCTACGACTGATCTGGGACACCGAAGCGATGATAAGACGTCACATTCGAACGTCTCATTCAGTCTTGGTGAAGTTACCCATCCCTCTCTTAAAGGGACGGCACCTACCAGCAGTTCATTTACAACTGATCCACGATGTGATGGTGGATACTCTATTTCGATACAAACCGATAGAGTTGGAATGGTCCATGGGCGCAGACATATTCCCTCCTAGATGGGAACAAGTCCCAGAACTGCAATTCGACCTCTTCATCACGAGCGTCTTCAAGAAACTACCTCGCTATATAGCCCCATACGAGGATCCTCTAGTGGGGCTGATAGACTAGATGAGGCTGGTCCTAGCTCTGACCCTAGGTATATTTCCGAAATTTCAGAAATTAACTGCCTTCGTTTTATCACAGAGAACCCAAACCCTTCATTTCATGATTTTCTCGCTCTAGGGGTTAGAAAAGGTTTGGGATCTCAAAAGGCAATATAGAATTCTTAGAAGAATACAAGGCCAAGTCCACTAGAAGACAATATAAGTCTTCCTGGAAAAAGTGGGTTGCGTTTGTCAAAGCAAAAGGACCGAAAGAAATTTCAATGAACTTCTGTCTGTCCTTCTTTGTCCACCTTCATAGCCAAGGTCTGGCGGCCAATACGATAAATACGTGCAAGTCAGCCTTGACTAGGCCTCTCCTATATGCCTTTCAAGTGGATCTGGCGAATGAAATCTTTAATAAGATTCCGAAGGCATGTGCTAGGCTTAAGCCCGCGGTACCACCAAAGCCCATCTCTTGGTCTTTGGACAAGGTCTTACATTACGCCTCATCTGTGAACAATGAAGATTGTTCTCTTAAGGATCTAACCCAAAAGGTTATCTTTCTGTTCGCTATCACCTCCAGGGCTAGAGTTAGTGAAATAGTGGCCCTATTCAGAGATGAGGGTCACATTCAGTTGACGGAAGTGGGAGAACTGAATCTATTTCCTGATCCATCCTTTCTCGCTAAAAACGAGCTACCCACTAAGAGGTGGGGTCCCTGGAGAATCTGCCCTCTGAAGGAAGATGCCTCTCTATGTCCTGTAGAGTGTCTAAAGGTCTATCTTCGTAGAACTTCAAACTTCAGGGGAGGACAGCTCTTTAAAGGAGAAACTTCTGGATCAAATTTATCCCTAAAACAACTAAGGGCAAAGCTCCCCTACTTTATTCGTAGAGCGGATCCGGACAGTACTCCCGCAAGTCATGATCCGAGAAAGATTGCTTCATCACTGAACTTCTTTTAGTATATGGACTTTGAGTGCCTTCGATCATACACTGGATGGAAATCATCCAGAGTGTTTTACAAAAACTATGCAAAAGAAGTGCATGAACGGAAACACTTCGAAGTGGCGGCAGGTAGTGTATTAAAACCTGCCCCCTAATTACTGTAGTAAACAGTTTTTGGTTTGGGACCTCACATGTCCTCGCACATGTAACGAATGAGAATCATCCAGAGTGTTCTACATACACTATGCTAGACAAATCCATGATCTGAAGCAATATGTGGTGACGCCAGGTAGAATATTTAACCTGCCGTCTAATTCTACGATGAACAGCTAATTGACTGGGACTGTCAATTAAAGGGAGAAGAGGTCACCCTTCTTAGGTGTGACTTCTTTTGATTAAGTGTTACCATGATAACACTGGCTCTGTTCAAAATCCCAGGTGTGGAATTATACAGATAGCACTAGTGCCGGTGTACGAAGTACACAGTGCAGATAGAAGTAACCAGTACATGAATTATGAAGAGAAATTGTTTTATAATTTTCCTCAGTCTGAGAGTGGCACTCATCATTTCTTCCTTCAAGAAGGAAATATAGTCTCTGTACTTGTTACAGGTATAATCCCATTGTCATACTACATTCGTTTTACTGAACATCTTTTAGTCATTTATTAGTAATAAATGTCTATTAGAATGTAGTGCGTCCACTTTCGCCAGACAATTGTATGTATACATGCCAGAGTTCTTCAACTTACCAAAGTAAGTATCCCTCATATATTTGTATGCATCAAATAATAGATATAAGAGACACTGATGTTATTTTAGCAAATATACAACTATGAGACTATTTGTATATTCAGTGTGTACTTATGTTTGGTCTTACTATGTATGCTAACCTCAAGATCCCTTTTCTACTGTCTAGAATGACTCTTCCCTGTAGGAGGCAGGAAGCACTAACATTGGTTATGATTAGTGATGGTGACAAATAACGGTAACGTCCCTTGTCTCATGTGGTCCCCGTGACCATAGAAAAGGTTGCTATAAGGTTAAGGCACTGATTAAAAATCCACAGATACACTAATGCTCTGGTATGCTTCCATCACGACGACATGGCTTGAGCCCAAAAAACGGATTTTGAGTGAAGCGAAAAATCTATTTTTGGGTGAGATGGCCATGTCGTCCTGATGGACCCATCCATCTCTTCTAAAAGAAAATATCTTCACAGTATCCCTCCCGTGGTACTGTATCTGTAACACCACGCTCAATGCTACAAGGAATGTCCGCCGTCGTGGGAATGGCGCTGTTGTATTCCCAATAGTATTACGAGAGCGGGGAGAGCCTTTGGACGGCTCCCTTTTGCCACATCCTCCTCGAAGCCAAAATGCTGTTTGGGGTGCAGATTGCTATGGAGGCGTGTCAAGAATGCGTCTGCTGATATCATACGATATCCTTTGGAGAAATTTTAAGGATATTCGCGCCAGGAGTTAGAATTCTGGATACCTAAAGGTAAAATTCTCTGGGAATATCACTGTAGTACATATATCCCTTAGGAAGCTACTTTAAGGAACTTCCATCACGACGACATGGCCATCTCACCCAAAAGTAGAATTTTTGCTTCGCTCAAAATCCGTTTTTCCAACTTCTGTCATCTTACAACCTTGTTTTGTATGTGCTATAACAGTTCATGTTCTTGGATGACTTGGTTCAGATGTTTTAGGACTGCTTTGTCTTTCAAGCATCAGTCAATTCTGTATTAGATACGATCATCAAAGCAATATAGATTTTATCTTTCCTATTTAGACGATACCTACCAGGAAAGGTGTTCAACATAAAGAAAACAGTGGCTTTCATGGGTAATATTTACTTTAACTCAACCTTTATAAATATGTTTACCGTTTTCCCTCTATCTCCTACGAAGAGTCTTCGATCTCAATGTAAAAAAATTTAATATGTTTTTCACATACAATTTTGATATTGCTTCAAACATTTTGGACTGGCTACTGAATTCATCAATTAATGCTCATTTACTTAATCAACACCATAATTTGTCCCGTGGAATTTCTTAAACAATACTAATTTCAGAACCATTTGTATTTGAATAAGAGATCTGTGCTTCTATTTTAAATTCATATTCTGGTAAATTTATTGTATGGGTAAAATATTTGATTAAAATTTTTGTGTGGGATTTTTATGTTCAGTAAGATAAAGTCTTATGATAATTGCCTCTTTATACTTGTTTTCGTATCATAATCAGGCTGTATAATATGCATTGTTACAAAATACTTGGTAAATACCTGTGTATCATATCAGTTTATTGTTACAAAATACAGGGTAGCTACCTGCCTACCTCTGCTGATCTAGCAGTGAGTTCCTCTTTATACTTTTTCCGTATCATATGCAGGGTACATAACATACTTTGTTACAAAATACTTGGTAGGTACCTCTGTTGACTTGGTAGGGATTTCTTCATTATAGGCTACTTATTTTTGTATCATAATCAGGCTACATAACATACCTTGTTACAAAATACACTGTAGCTACTTCTGCTGATTTAACAGTGAGTTTCTGTGTTTGATGGTCAATAAAACACATATTCCTTTCAGGATTATATTCATCTTATCACAGTATCATTCTGTTTTCGGACTGAAGCTAAAATGATGGTGACTTTTGTCATAAAATAACTGTATATTTTAAAGGTTTCCCATACAACTTTAACTTCATATAAGTAACTAATGGAATACTTTTGAAAGGAATGTCTTGAAACATGAAAATGATAGTAAGAAGGCGTCTAGTTTTTGAACTCAAATAGATAATAAATATGATGGGACAAATATTTTTCAAAATACACCTTACTAATCAGGTTTTCTGACGGTCTCGTGAAGGCTGCTGAAGGAGACATGGTTTCCGCTGGAACTGTTGATCATACCTTATCCATTTGTTGCTAACTGGAATATAAATTTCGTTTCGTTAATATATTGTTCAGCAAAATTATCACATAAATACGTAATGAGGAAATATTAACTATTAGAATTTAAGAAAAAATTCGATATCCAGTGAAAAAGGATAATCAGATTAATATCTATGTTACACTAACACAGTAAATTCCAAATTTGCCCATCCAACTTTTATGGGCTATTTATTTCTTGATATTTACGGTGTCGTAATCTGAGTAGAATCAACTGGAATATAATCCACACACAATAGCATCGTAAACATCATCATCATCATATTCTGCATATAAATGATATGATAAAAAGGGTAATATTTACCTTCAAATAGCTTCCTATGATTACGTGAAAGGTCTGTGACCTGTAAACTAATGCACTAATCATTATCAATATTCTTACGCCTGATTTTCCTTTTATTGGATTAAATGTAAATGTTTTCTTTACTATTTTCTCTCGTCTATGTCCTTTCATCTTTCCCGAGATTCCACCTTTGTTGAAGGGTATTGAGGGGGGCATCAGAGAACTTCCTAACTTTGAATCTCACTTCTTTCATTTCAATAAATTCTTACTTTTTTCATATTACCTCTCCCAGGCAGGGCATTGGTTCCATGTAACTGTGCAGTCTGTTCAGAAGAAATATTCAGTAAAGGGTTTTCAAGAGGCCCGATGTGGTCCCCTAAACAACAGCCTCAGTCGCTCTTTGAAGCCTCTTGAAAATTTATCGTTTATTTCATTATACTTTAGAGAACTCTCAAGAGAAATCAATGTTTAGTTAAATCAGTTACTGTTTCTTATATAATTTTCCCCTTCTTATCTTGTGATACATTATTGAATGATGACCCATGTAAAGCACTCAATGTGGTTTTAATTACTATTCTAAAGAACATGATGAAAGATGTTTGGTGACATGCATCATCAGCAGTCGAATTTGAATAACCTAAATGCTGTTGTGAAGCAAGGAGAAAGTCTCATGACAACCTCTGTTGCTAGTATTGGATGTAAGCCTTTGGTTTCCATATTCACAGAATGATGACCCCAAAGGCACTAGGATCATTGCTGTAGAGATATTGGTTATAAGCACCAGAATAGTCTATAAGATATGGCCTCGTGTCCTCTAATATTACTGTAGCTCTGCTCTTGACGTGGGAAATTATCCAGATTAAGAAACTGCCTCAACAAGAAATAAAGTTCTTAAAACTTTTACTAATTTTATGAACCGTGGGATTTTTCTAAAGAGAAAATTTTTAAAATGTAGCCATACCTCATTAAACACATCCAAGACATATAAGGACGGAGATCATGAAATACTTAAATTTCAAACAAGACCCAACTTTTATCCTTTGGATTCCCTTTTTAGAAATTAAAATTGCTAAAAGTTTAAAGCATTAGTAAGAGATTAGTTGCATTCTATTGAAGTCTACCGTATGAAGAAATAAAATGTGATTTCTAAGGAGAAAAAACTTGAGATGGATACATCATCTCCTACGCCTATTGACGCAAAGGGCCGCAGTTAGATTTCATCAATCGTCTCTATCTTGGGCTTTTAAATCAACACTTCTCCATTCATAAACTCCTAATTCACGTTTCATAGTCCTCAGCAATGTAGGCCCAGGTCTTCCAACTCTTCTAGTACCTTATGAAGCCCAGTTAAACGTTTGGTGAACCAATCTCTCTTGGGGAGTGCGAAGAGCATGCCCAAACCACATCCATCTCATCCACATATGGCTCTTGAGTAATCTCTCTTATAATTTCATTTCTAACCCTGTCCTACCATTTAACCCCCAATATTCTTCTTAGGGCTTTGTTCTCAAATCTACAAAGTCTGTTGGATATTTTTCCATTGTCATACCACGACTCATGTCCATATAGTAACACAAATTTCACTAAATTGATATGTAGCCCGATTTTTATATGTAATTTCAGACCATTTGATTTCCAAATCTTACTTAACCTAGCCATTGTCTGATTTGCTTTTTTTCAATCTTTTATTAAACTAAAATTCTAAAGACCCCATATTAGAGATCATAGTTTCTAAATACTTAAATGATTCTATTTCATTAATCCTTTCTCCTTCCAATGATATTTCATCTTCCATTGCATATTCAGTTCTTATCATCTGTCTTTCTTTTATTTATCTTGAGCCTAACCTCATGTGATATTTCATACATTCTTGTAAGCAAGCTTTGCAAGTCCTGTGGCGTTTTTCTTATAAGGGTAGCATCATCAGCATACTCTAGGTCTACTAATTTCCTTTTACCAATGCAGTCCAATCCTTCTCTGCCATCCCAAACTGTTTTATACATTACAAAATAAACAACATAGGTGACAACACATTCCCTTGGAGTACTCCACTGTTCACGGAAAATTCATTTTATAGGACCCCGCTATCATTAAAAGTTGCACTTGTAATGCTCATGAACAGACTTTATCAAATTTAGATATTTAAGAGGAACTCCATAATAATGCAGGCCACTCCACAGAATCGGTCCATGCACACTATCAAAGGCTTTTTCATAGTCCACAAATACCACCAAAAGTGTATTTCTATATTCTACACATTGCTGTATAACATATCTTAAAATGAAAATCTGGTCAGTACAACTATTACCTTTTTGAAATCCCGCTTGTTCATCCCTCAGCTTTTCATGAATCTTTCTCTCTAGTCTCTTTAGAATGAGCATACTATATATTTTTATGACAACTGACGTAAGTGTGATGCCTACCTAATTATTGCAATCAGTCAGATTTAGATCTCCTTTTGTTTACCATTTTCACTCCTAGTTACCATTCATCAGGTTTTGGTTCTTCATGCCACATTTTACAGAATAATCTTGTAAGTAGTGTGGGAGTCGCTTCATTTTCAACGAAAATCATTCAGCAGTTATTCCATCTTATATAGGGACTTTACATATCTTGAGTTTAAAATGATAGCTTCGACTTCAAACACGCTGAATTCATTCATGGCCACATCAAGGTTTTCTTCAGCTTCAGGTATATCAATCAAATTATGCTCTTTATATCTCCTATTCGTGACCTCACAAAAGTGTTTCATCTAACGTTGCCTTTCTTCATCTTCTTTTGTTTTAATAGACCCATCTCTCTTTTTGATGTGTATATGCTTCTTCTCTTTAACCCCGTAGATATTTCATCAATAATTCTATGTGAAAATCTTACACCATAGCTACTCACTGAATTCATAGCTTTGTCAGCCTCATGTGCTTTCCTGTCTAAATATTCTCTCCAGTCATTCCTGGTTTTTGTTTTAACCTCATTATCAATACTGGAATACTTAGCATGCTCTACTTTGTAATTTTCATTTCATCCTCGGAAATTTTCAACGATCAATTTCTATCTTTGTCTCCTCTTTATAGTATCCCATGTATCATTTCATATCCATGGTTTTCTCATTGTAACTGCATGTCCCAAAACTTTACTATCAACTGACTGATATATGTTTTTAATATCACAACATTCTTCATCAATTGTCTGCTCCTCGTCTCTAAAAGTCTCTAAAACTGCAAATCGACTCCTACATTCTATTGCAAAAGTTTCTTTGTGCTCATCTTCTAGAAGCTTAGTTGTAGCAAATCTAGGCATTCTAACTACATTTCTGTTGGGTGCTTTCAGTTTTCATTTCAGTGTAGCAATGAGGAGCTGGTGATCACTACCAATATCTTCACTCCTATAGGTTTTAACATTTCTGAGAGACCTCCTCCTTTCTTTATTAACAGTTATGTGACCTATTTGATTTTTGTTATTGCCACATGGTGAAGTACATGTATAATTTTGGATGTCCTTGTGCTAGAAAAAGAGTACCTCCAATAACAAGATTGTTTGTTGAACAGAAACTTATAAAATGTGCTCCATTTTCATTTGCAATTTCGCCAAGACCCCAACACCCATCACATTCTCTATCCCTTGATTATTCCTTCCAACTTTAGCATTGAGGTCACCAATCACAATTTTCACCCTCTCTCTCTCTCTCTCTCTCTCTCTCTCTCTCTCTCTCTCTCTCTCTCTCTCTCTCTCTGGGATCTCATATACTACATTCTGCAGTTCTTCAAAGTATTCATCTTTCATTTCTTCAGGGGAATCATTTGTTGGTGCATAGCAAACTATAATACTCATGTAGCACTGCTTTGCTTTGAACTTTGCAAATAAAAATCTACTATTTATAGCTCTCTATTCCGTTAATGCCTTTTCTGCTCTTGGTGTCGTTGTCATTCCTTCCCCTTCTCTTCCGTCTCCATCTGTTCTTCCTGAATAGATACATATATTAGTTTGGTCTAAGATTTCTTTACCAATCCTCTTACAACGTGTTTCTCTTAGGGCCAAGATATCCAAACTATATTTCATTAATTCACTATCCACTTGCTGTAATTTTCCAATCCGATTAATGGTCCTAACATTCCAATTACCAATCTTCAATTTGTCTTTAGTATTTATAGACCGGGAGATTCTCAGTACCTCAGCCGTGGGGGTCATTCTCTCTTTTCACTTTCCATAGACTGACTAAACCATAGAGGATTCATTGGCTAGATTCATCAAAGGATAGCCAGTTCCTTGTGATGCGCAGTGCCTATCTAACTAAGGCAAGTGACCCCTGCCGGTCCATATTGATTCCAATAATATCATCCGCCAAGCATCGAGAGTAGAAGCCAAAGAGATATCCTGTCTATTGCCTTAAACCCAATCCATCACCCTGCAGCCAATGACTTCATCGATATTTATTGGGGGCATTTCCCCCCATACCCAAAGTTCTCATTACTCCACCAGGCTGCTCATTCGCTTAATGACCGCTGGCAAACATGAATTGCTAAGATATACCGCCTAGCACGGATACATAAGGTTAATACTACTCTAAGCAACAGAAATACTGGCACTGACAAATAACGTTGAAATTTTGAAAAACTCTGACCAGAATGTAAGATTCATGAGCATAGTGCAGTGGGATGATCCTAGTGCTAACGATGGAGTGTCTCAGTAGCTGTGTCACATGTCGGGAAAAAGGCCTAGGATTTAGACAAGGAATAAGGAGCAGTTAGTCGGGAAAATAGTCGATATGTACAGTAAGTAGCAAGACAAAGACAAGTAGGAAGGTACCAAGAATTCATGAAAAAAGGGACATGCACATATACCTAAAAGAAATTTATGCACAGGGCAGAAAAGCGTGGATTTTTTTTGTCTAGTCCCCTGAATGGGAAATCTATTGTTTAAATGTTTATGATGATAACGAAGTAATGTACGCAGCATCATAAATATCTCTTAAAAATTACTGAAAGACTTTTGTTTAAAAACACCCCTAGATCAAGCTTAAAGCTCTCTGTATATTATAACCATTTGTAATAAGCTGATTATAAAGTGAGCAAACACACCACTAGGAATATTGTGTAAAGTACGTTATTAACCGAGAATAAAACCAAAATAATAGACAAAAACACACTGTAGAATTTTACAACTAATAAAGTTTAATAACACAAAACACCATGTAATCACTATGTTTGGTATAAAGGAAATAAAATTCTCCATATGACCTAAGTTTCAATTTAGTGAATAAATATTAAAATTCTATGACAAACCAGAGATTAAGACCACAGTATATTGTACCATATATGGTTAGCCCTGTTGATAACAAAGATGTTATAAATGTGAACAAAACACATACATAGATAAGTACAGTTATTTCGAATACTGTAGCCTGCCGAGTGCCGACAGTTATTGAGCAGTAGATTATTAGTACATGGAGTACGCTAGGCCCAATAACATGCTGGTATGTAGTAGATATATGTAGATCTTGGGCCGTCTAAGGCACCAGCCATCCGTTGAGATACTACCTTTGCAGTTATTGGCATTTGACTGGCCAGACAGTACTACATTGGAGTCCTCTCTCTGGTTACAGCTCATTTTTCCTTTGCCTACACATACACTGAAGAGTCTGGCCTATTCTTTCCATATTCCCCTCTGTCCACATACACCGGAAAAAACTAAGGTTACCAAACCTCTTTCTTCCTTTAAGGAGTTAAATACTTTCCTGTAATCGTTCAGGTGCTTATTTTCTCTTAGTAAGGGTAGACAAGACTCATTAGGTATGGTAAGCAGCTCTTCTAGAAGAAAGACACTCCCAATCAAACCATTGTTCTCTAGTCTTTGGTAGTGTCATAGCCTCTGTACAATGGTCTTCCACTGCCTCGGGGTAGAGTTCACTTGATTTACGGTACACGCAGGCACATTATTCTATCTTATTTCTTTTCATTTATTTTTTTCAAATGGTGTGTTGGGCAGGCTTAATAGAAGGGCCATGGAGGCCTGGTGGTTTATCAGATGTTGTATTTGCCTTTTCTGCTTCTTTATCTTCCTCACAAGTATTAATTTGCAAAATCATCCTGACTGGCCTCCCTTACGTTGAAGGGCCTTGCATGGTGTGTCAGCTCCGGCATGTTGACCAATTTTATGACATTTTATCTCTACTCTATGGGCTGTATCAACCACTTTGTAGGCTACATATTTTTGCATATATTGTTTTTGTTATAATTATTCTTTTTTTTATTACTTTTGATTCTTATCCTGTTTGGAGACATTGAGCAACATCCGGGACTTATTCGTTCTAGACTTTGCTAGTGTCGTCTACAGTATTGCAATAATCGTGGTCTGCATGCCAATATTCAAGACCAAATGCAAAAGAATACAATTTAACCATAAAGGAAACGCTTTCTGGTACAACCCAGGAACATAAGTGGTGAGCTACCCTTAGATCTGCACCCGTTGGTGTAGACTTAACAGTTCCTCCTTTACTTCAACCAGATGGCTTTGTCCCTTGCTGTTCAAAGAAAAGGCAACCCTTTTGGGTGATATGTGAAACTTGATATTCCTCATTCCTGTTTACCTGAGGTTAAACTAACTTGTGTAGCTTCTCGATACCGGGAAATTAAAACTTTCTTGATAGATCTTGATGCATTTGTAGGTGTACACCCAATTGGTATTTTTCCTTTGTTTTTTATAAAGACTGCAGATTTCTTTGCTCCTATGTTATCTGTTATTTTCCACAAGTCAGCGAGAAGAGGTTCTTTTAGCTCTTGTTGGAAAATTTTTAATGTTACTCCATTATATAAATGTGTTTGTGGTAGATCAAGTCCAGCTGATTACTGTCCAATTTCCATGATAATCATATCATCTAAATTTTTTGAGCGTCTTTTGGCAAAAAGTCTAAAAAAGTTTGCTGAAGGTAATCACACTTTCACTAGTTTGCAGTTTGGCTTTTGTAAAGGCTTTGGAGCATGTGATGCCCTTCTCACAATCTCCAATGGTGTACATAAATCTCTTGTTTGTGGTCAGGAAGTTCATATGAATGGCCTTGATTTTAGTCCTGCCTTTGACTGTGTTAATCATCAGGCCCTTGTTTTCAAACTCAAACAAATGGTAGTGGGTGGGTCTTTTCTTAGCACCATTCTTGAAATTTCAAGTAATAAATTGTAGGGTTGTTGATGGGCACCATAGTGAGTATAGGAATGTGGTATCTGATGTTCCTCAATGTAGTGTTCGTAGCCCATTACTTTTCATACTATATACACATGACATGTGGTTTGGCCTAAAAATACAAGCTCGTTGCATATGCAGATGATGCTACTCTCTTTACATCAATTTCATCTTTTTAAATGTAGACCTGCGGAGACTAATAAAGATTTAGTTAAGTTTAGTGTATGGTACAAATTGTAAGCATTAAGTTGAACCCTGACAAAATTTAAAGTACTCGCTTGATTATAAATAGGCCAAGGACAGTGGCTCCTCAACATTCATATTTCAGCATTGATATTTTTTTTCTTAACTCTGTATGATTGCTAATAGAAAACTTACTTTCGAGAAACACATTTTGTCTGCATTCTCTTCAATTGCACATAAAAGTCAATGACAATTCTTCTGTACATATACCTGTCGAATTCAGATATTTTGTACGACGGTCACTGTCGTGGCTAAATGGTACAGTCACTGTTATACAAGCATCCTGGACCAGGGTTCGATTCCCAGCCAGGCAAATGCTATTTTCTTTGAGTGGTTTCGCCTCGAGACTCTGATCCCGAGGTCGGTAAGAGAATCCAGACATTAATGTATCAAAATATATGGCTTATTTGAAATATGAAAAACACGTCTAAATGTGCAAAATTTATCAATAATTGAATACAAAGTTACAAACCTACCAATTAGCTATGATGGTGAAGATGAGTTGATTTCAATTCCAAGTACAAAAAACCTGAATTCGACAGAAATATAGGACTGAAAATGAATACGAGTAAATCTAAGATAATGCTCAATGAAAATGCAGAGAGACCACAAGTAAGAGTTATGGACGAACCTCTAAAGCAGGATTCTCAAGCTTATCTCCATCATTTACCTCCTCGGCTTAATATATATCTCCATTTACCCCCTTACTCCCATACACTCCTTTCATAGCTGTCATAAAAACGCAGCATGAATTTAGTGCAGCAACTTGCGAAAGAGTGTATGCTATAAGCCCAAGGTCTCCAACATGAAAAAATAGCCCAGTGAGGAAAGGAAACAAGGAAATAAATAAAATACAAGGGAAGTAATGCACAATTGAAATAAAACCTTTTAAGAACAGTAACAACATTAAAATAAATCTTTCATATATAAACTATAAATTCTTCAGAAAAAAAAACAAGAGGATGATGATGATACAGGCATAGAAAAATAAGAAAAGAAATAATTTATTGTTTATCTTTTTGCGCAAAATATTGCAATATACTTTGTTAACGAAAAAGGAATTATACAGTCCACGCACAAAAAACTTTTCTAAAGAAATATTATAATTGTTTCATTTTGTAAAATATCAACACCATACAGTATATGAACACTAGGAACGTTATTAGTGGGAACACTGCTGATTCGTTGAGACAATCGGCTTGCTTATTTAAGGAGCAGTTGATGATCAAGCTACTCTCATATCATCACTGATTTTCAAGCGCTTCCTGGCCTTGGTTTCCATTGTTACTAAAGCTGAGAACCCTGATTTGCATAAGTAAGTAGTTACAAAAGGAACAAGCACTTGGAAGGCACGCTGAATGAGAAGGGGAAATAAATCTGCGAGCTTTACTCAAAATTTAATACAGACCTTCTCATATTCTTCTTTAAGAGTATCAGGGGATTGGAAATCAATCAGATTTTTTTTTGCTGGGTCATTATCATTCATTTCTGACAGTTCAGTGGCAAAAGGTCTCATGATCCATCTCTCTGTGGGAACCATGTCTTGAAAAATAGCCAGTGAAGTGATTCTTCACTTGACAGTGGGATCCATGTTTAAATTTAAGGATTCTGTCCTAGAACTAATGCGTTCTGCAATGGTTCAATTATTTATCTTTCCGAGATGTAACCTTGGAAATTATGTAGGCTCCACAAAAAGTCTACTGAAAATTTGCATAGATGCTCATCAGGGAGTTAGTGAATGGATTTGCACCGCACGTTTCACACGCTCGTACGCTGTAACAGTTTTTTTTTTTTTTGTGTGTATGTTGCTTTACCCCTCACTTTTAACAGAACCTGTTGAAGCCTGCCTTTTCATGAATTATTTCGTTTGAATTTTTGTGACCTTCATTTGTGAAACTTCTTGTAAATAAACTCCCTATGTGTTGAAATAAAATCAGTTGCATTCACCTCGCCTCTCGGTTATCACCTTACGGCTCACTTGCACAGACTAAAAGCTCAGTCAATAGTAAAGAGTTCTCAACCATCAGAGAACATGCCTATAAATGCAAAATTAGCATCTCATATAGAAACTTTAAAATTATTGCACACGTGCCAAGCAACTAACCTCTGCTAGTTTTAGAATAATTAACAATCAAAGAACAAGCTCCTAAACTGAATAGCCAATTATCCCCAATTATTTCCTCCACATTGCTTAAAACGGCAACTTTAAATTATGGTACCTTTCAGGAGGTCGCTCAGTTTTCTTTTCTTATTCCAGACAGGTTGGTCTACTGAGACAACTTTACTTCTATCTGTATATTAGTTTTAAGGTAGTAGGTAGTACGTTGGCACCCCGTTGAGATACTACCGCTAGAGAGTTATTGGGTCCTATAACTGGCCAGACAGTACTACATTTGATCCCTCTTTCTGGTTACGGCTCATTTTTTTCTTTGCCTACACTTACACCAAACGGTCTGGCCCATTCTATACACATTCTCTTCTGTCCTCATACACTGAGCAACACTGAGATTACCACACAGTTCTTGTTTGCTCAAGGGGTTAACTACTGCATTGAAATTGTTTAGTGGCCACTTTCCTCTTGGTAAGGGTAATAAATAGAGATTCTTTAGCTATGGTAAGCAACTCTTCTAAGAGAAGGACACTCCATAATCAAACCATTATTATCTTATCTTGGGTAGTGCCATAGCCTCTGTATCATTGATCTTTTACTGTCTTGAGGTAGAGTTCTCTTGCCTGAGAGTACACCTAGGCACACCATAGAATCTTATTTCTTTTCTGTTTTTTTTTTTTTTTTTTTTTTTTTTTTTTTTTTTTTTTAATCTACATATGAAAGATTTATTTTTATGTTGTAACTGTTCTTAAAATATTTAATTTTAATTGTTCAATATTTCTCTTGTAGTTTCTTTATATCCTTATTTCCTTTCCTCATTTGGCTATTTTCGTTGTTAGAACCCTTGGGCTTATTGCAAGCTACTTTTCCAACTAAAGTTGTAGGTTATCTAATAACCCACAATTTTATTGATGTTTTTGTTTTAACATTTATCTTCCTATTTTTGTTTTTGTTTTTTGTATTTGAAAATAAACTGGTTTTTTTTTATTGAGTGTGCTCTTACAAGTTTTTATACCTTTTTAAGCCTTGAAAATGTGATGAGTTCCGAAACGTTGGCACTAATAAAGATGAAAAATGTTGTCAAGACTATTCCTTATCGTATTTATTTTAGGGCTGAAGCTTGACAGGAGCAATGACCTCTCTCTCTCTCTCTCTCTCTCTCTCTCTCTCTCTCTCTCTCTCTCTCTCTCTCTGTATATATACACATATGTATATATATATATATATATATATATATATTTATTTATCTATATATATATATATATATATATATATATATATATTTAGATATTTGTATATAGATTCACATTTAGATATAATTTGTATATATATATATATATATATATATATATATATATATATATATATATGTATATATATAGGATTATATATTTAGATATAATTTACACACACATACATATATATATATATATATATATATATGATTATATTTAGAAAAATAGATAGATAAATATATATATATATATATATATATATATATATATATAGTGTATCTATCTATCTATCTATATATATACACACACATATATATATATATATATATATATATATATATATATATATATATATATATATATATATGTATATCATCGACTGTTGTTAGTCCACTGCAGGACAAAGGCCTCAGACAAGTCCTTCCACTTGCGTCTGTATATGGTATTTTATGCCAGTCTATACCAGAAAGTTTTCCTCGCTCCTCAATCCATCATCTTCTCTTACTTCCCCTGCTTCGTTTACAATCTCTAAGAACCAGTTTGTTATTCTTCTTGTCCATCTATTATCTGCCATTCTCATTATATGGCCTGCAGCCGACCATTTCTTTTTCTTACATGTTAGAATATCCACTACTTTTGTTTGCTCTTGTATCCATATTAGTCTTTTCTGTCTCATAGTGTTATTCCCATCATTATCATTTCCATATCTCTTTTAGTTGTAACTATTTTATGTTCTAAAGCTTTAGTAGGTCTTCAAGTTTCTGATGCATAAGTTAATACTGGTAAGACTAGCTCTCCACCCCATTCTTATCTTTCTTTTAATTTCGGTCTCATGTCCTAAGGCAACACTTACTGTCTGTCCTAAGTAAGTATATTAATTAACAATCTTTAAAGGTTCGTTCATAACCTTTATTTGGCTGTTTCTCTGCATTTTCACTGAACATTATGTTACTTTTACTCTAGTGATTTTTCTGTCCTACTTTTCTGCTTCTCTTTTCAAATTTTCTATATTTTTTTGCAATTCATACCATGTTTCACTAAACACAACTATATCATCTGCAAATCCTAAGATATTGAGATATTCCCCATTAATGCTAATTCCTATATATTCCCAATCTAAATTTCTAAACGCTTCTTATAGGCATGCTGTTAATAATTTAGAAGAGATGTGGACTCCATGTTTAACTCATCTCAATCGAAATTTTCTTTACGTAGTTTTAGGATTGCTGTACTTCCCGTATAAATATCTTCCAGTGTTCTCATATAAGAGTCATCTATTCCTTGTCTTTGAAGGGCTTTCATTACTACTGAAGTTTTGACAGAATAAAAAGCTATCTTATAGTCTGTGAAGGCCATATATAGTGGTTTGTCACATTCTGTTGATTTTTTCCATAGCTGGATAATTATATGGATATGGCCAGTTGTACGATACCAACTTCTAAAACTTGCCTTCTCTCTTGGTTGTTTAAAGTTTAGCTGTCTTTCTATCTGGCCCAATTTATATATACGAGAGTTTCGTATTTCCTTGTTAAACAATTTAATCAATTATGTCTAACATCCATTCAAAGCTCATTTTAAGAGTGATTAAATTTTGTAGCACTCTGATGAGTGGTTAAAGTATGTTTACAAAAATATACACAGTAATTTCATGGGGTGTATGGGTTAGAAAGCGGCATAGTCCTTCGGATTTGTTAGCAACTGCATCCAGAAATGGGTAGCTACTAAAATCTGGTCGCCACTGACTACCCAGTTCTTAGATATGGCTCCAAGTAGATACTATACTATAATTGGTGAACCATCTCGGCTGGTACACTGTGATATAGAGGACATCACCTTTAGGTACACAAAGTCTGAAGCAGCAGATCTGTCAGAAGACCCATAATTGAGTAACACCAGAAAAAGGAGCGGAAGCATAGATGGCTTGACACAGCATGAGCAAGTCTTGACATAAGATAAGACATCGGTCACCACCGCAGACTGGGACTGTATATCCTACCATGTATATCCTACCTACATAATAATCATGAGGTAAAACCAAACTGTCAATATAGCCAACAGTGTAAACAGGTATACTGACAGAAGAGTCAGTGTAACCACGCTGGGTAGGGAAATCCAAGGACTGCAGTCGGATTCAGACCGTTATCATGCAACTGCAGAAAACAGAAGATGCGAAAATAGTGTAAATAACAGAAATAGGAGAAGAGTATGGACATGGAATATTAGGACCTTACCACAGAATAGAAAATTTGAAGAAGCAGAAAAGGAAATACAAACAATGAACCTAAATATTCTTGGTTTAAGTGAAGATGGACAGGGAGTGACAATATTGATAGTGAAGGAATCATTTTCTTTTATTCTAGAGGTGATAAACGAGAGAGGGGAGTTGGCATAATGGTCAATAAAACAGTGTGAAAATGTTTATAGGGGTACTGGACAATATCACAAAAGGGTTATTTTAATGAAAATAAAAGGACATCCATTCTATATAAACATAATACAAGTATATGCTCCAACAAAAGATTCTACAGAAGAGGAAGCAACCAAATATCAGAGACTAAAAACAATGTAGATGTCAAGAAAGTGTAATGGTGATGGGAGACTAATGCAATTGTAGGAAAATGACGTTTTAAAGACACAGTCGGATCATACGGACTGGTAGAAAGGAACTTCAGAGGAGAAAGAGTAATGTCGCGGTGTGATACAAATGGGCTGCTTTTAACTATCACATGGTTCGAAAAACCTCCAAGATTACTATGGACATAGAAACGCCAAGGAGACAGATGTAGAAATCAAATTGTCTACATTACAATTAACAAAAGATTCAGAAATGCTGTGCTGGACACAAAAACATATGCAGAAGTAGACTGTTACGGCGACTATTTGCCGGTGGTAACAACACTAAGAGTAAAGCAAATGAAATTAATGAAAAGAAAAACAAGAAAAAAGGCAACTAAAACTCCTAGTAACAGACTAACAACTAAAATAATTATATAGATTGAAGTGTCAAACAGCTATGAGGTCCTGAATAGAGAAGAACCACTTGAAGAGGAAGAAGAGCTACACAGAGACTGGAGAGTCCTGCAAACAGCTCCAAGAAAACCAACCAAAGATCTAGTTCCCAAACGGGAAAGAAGACGATATCAGAATTGGATGACTAAAAACAAAATTGACAAGATGGAGGAAAGAAGAATGGATGAAGAAAAAAATCATCTAAGATATGATGAACTAGACTTACAAATTAGACAGGAATGTAACACAGCAAAGTAAAACTGGATTAATGAACAGTATGAAGAAGTAGAGAAATTAGAAAGAAATCATAGATATGAGAGTATGCACAAGAAAATAAGAGAAGTGGTTGGAAGAAAGTGAGACACAAGAGGGAGTGTAATTAAGAATAAAAAGGGGCTATTGGTGATGGAGATAGAGGATGTTCAGAAACGTTGGGATGAATATGTGAAGGATCTTTTTTAGGATGATAGAGGTGACAGAACTTCGTTGCATATACCAATGAATGGTCCTGAATTACTAGGAGAGGAAATTGTAAGTGTAATGAAAAAGTTAAAATAAGGCAAAAGCACTGACCCTGATGGGGTAACAACAGAAATTCTATTGGCAAGTGGGAGTTTTGGACTAAAAAAAAATTGAAGAATTGGCAAATAAAATATGGAACACAGGATGCATTCCAAAAAAGATGTATTGATCCATCTTTATTGCCATTCCCAAGAAACCAAATGCCGTAAAGTGCAGTTTACACAGGACCATCAGCTTAATGAGCATGATAAAAAAGAAATAATATCAAGAGTAATATTAAATAGAATAAAAGTAAAATAAAACCAGAAGCTGCAAAAGAACAATATGGATTTACAGAGAGGAAAGGTACCAGCAATGCAATATTCAACATAGGCATGTTAACAGAGAGGGCAATAAAGGTACAAAATAATGTTTTATGTGTCTTATAGACTACGAAAAGGTATTCGATAAAGTTAGACACTTCCAGCTTTTAAAAATTTTAAAGAGCCTAAATATTGACGGCAAGAACATTTGGCTAATTACCAACCTTTATTGGAGTCAGGAAGCTACAGTTAATATCGAGAATAATTTAACGCCATGGATAGAAATAAAACGAGGAATAAGACAAGGAAGTGTAATGTCACCAAAAATTTTCTCTATATATGAAGAAATCAAAATGAGAAGTATATCAAGAATGGTAGGAATGAAAGTTGGAGGAGAAAATATAAATAATATTAGATTTG
>NC_090742.1:51302147-51324647 GCF_036898095.1 Palaemon carinicauda
TAGGAGAAGGACACTCCAAAATCAAACCATTATTCTCTAGCCTTGGGTAGTGCCATAGCCTCTGTACCATGGTCTTCCACTGTCTTGGGTTAGAGTTCTCTTGCTTGAAAGTACACTCCGGCACACGATTCTATCTAATTTCTCTTCCTTTTTTGTTAAAGTTTTTGTAGTTTATATAGGAATTATTTATTTTAATGTTGTTACTGTTCTTAACTTTTTCTCCTTGTTTCCTTTCCTCACTGGGTTATTTTCCCTGTTGGGACCCCTGTGATTATAGCATCCTGCTTTTCCAACTAGGGTTGTAGCTTAGCAAGTAATAATAATAATAATAATAATAATAATAATAATAATAATATCAAATAATGATAATAATAATTCATAGGGATGTATTTAAACTAAAATAAGATTTAGTTTAAAAAGTTCTTGAGAGTGCAAAAAGGATTCATAAGAATGTGGTAGAGAGTTTTAAAAAGTTTAAATTTATCAAGAAAATAAAAAAATATGAAAAATTATCTCAATAAGGGTTGTACTGGCAAGATCCTTATTTTTGCATACCCTGAGGATTTGTTTCCCATAGTATAAGTATATTGAATTTGAAATAATTCATGCGCAACTGTCCTTCCTCAAATACCCCGACAATTTCATTCACTAATCTGATTTTAGAGAGAAACATATTCTATTTCTTCCTTTTGTTCTTAGCAATGCTAATTCAGTGGAATTTTTTTTTGTCATTAACGTTGTTGGTAGATAAGTAAAACCAAAATAAGATATCTGCGTATAACTATATCTTGCAAGGGATGAAATGAATCTTATGCAGGTTTCTTTTAGAAAAAAAAAAAAGAAACTTTTTCAAGAGAAAATTTAAACCAATAATCAGTATTTGCCGGTTTTTAAACGTACAGTATATGGTATAATTGGCATTAACCAAAATATAAATTGGGCTACATTGTAAATTCTGTGAGGAAATAGGGCAAGTGATGTTTCAAATGTCAGATACTCGAAGATCTTTTTTTTATTAACAAGACAAAACATAAATCTGTCACTAGGTTTATGGATACCAAATAACATCGATCCCATCTTAAACGAAGTTGAAACCATGAAAACAAGTTGATCAAGCCTAGTAGTTTCGGGATGATAGCTCAAATGCGGAACCTACTCTACTACACATATAACTCTTATACTAGGAAACCTATCTGGTAGCATTTTTACGTTAGGCCTAATAACCCTACATATCAAGACAGATTAGCATCCTTAACTTGTTAGTTTCTCTTTGAAATTAGAATGATATTTCATAAAGAAATAAATTGCATATTTCTGAGTACTAAATGCCATCTAGAATCTTCAGCGACTTATATTAGAAAGTAAGAGGTGATCTAGGAACTTACATAGAACATGAAGGTAGCAATGCGGTCTCCTCCCGATGAGATGACTGCTGCATCTGCGTTCTCTCCCTCCTAAGACCATCACAATCGTGGAAGAAATATAAATTATATTAATTTAAGATTCACAGAGAGAAATAATTTATAAATTGCCTTAAGGTAAAAATCTCTTCAGCTATAGTTAATGTGTAATTTGTACTCAAAACTGCAATACGACGTTTTACCATTCGTTTATTTCATTTCTATGGTTTCTGGCGAATAGTTTATTTTTTCTTATATATTTTGGCTTATGTAAATGTTCAGGTCTTATCATATTTTCAACAATCTCATAATATTAAAATAAGGAGACTTACCAGCACCAGATAACTAAATAAAATTTTCAATTTTGCTTTTGCAGGTAGGATATGCATATTTGTAACGATTAATACAGGAGGAATTTAGTGAACATTAATTAAACAACCGAACGGTCATAATGGAAAATGTTTAAAACTTATCATTTCTTAGTATATTATATAAACCAGTTTTACATATTGCTCGTTTTCTTTGTGACCCTAATTCCAGGATGTTGCAATTCTGAATAAGTAACTGGAGATTAACATTAAAGCATAACTATTTGGAGATTGTTATCTACTTAGTGACGTCACAGGAACAAGGACGCACAGTTTGGCCAAATAGCTGGTAGCCATATGTATTGGCAAGGAATAAACAAACAAACGGCTCTGCAATAGTCCCAGTGTTGTCCACTTGGAGGTGCCAGACGCATAGTCTAACATCCTTTTCCTTGTAATCAAGTTAGTGCTTCACAGTACTCCATAGCACCATATTCCATGCTTGTAATGAAAAAAAAAAATAAATAAATAAAAAAACATACTCTTAATATACCCCCATATATTGGCATACCGGACGGCCCCCTTAAGTAAGTACCCAAATTATGTTGCACTATGAGTGATCGTTTATAGTGATTATGCCATAGGTTTTCTCATAGTTCTTGCAATTAGTTTCTGCAAAATCAACAATGCAACTGGCAATTAAGAGGTAATTCCCAACTTCTATGCACATCCATAAAATAAAAAATACGAATGGCACTACGACTTTATCTAATTGCTATCACCTCCAGGTTAGATCGTTTGTCAGTGTAGAAGTAGGCTACTACTTGATTATAGTGTTTTCAGCTTTTTCCTGCATTTGGCCAAACTGCATCCACAGTCTGTGTCATTAAAAGATTCACTGTAAGATTGAAAATAGCCAAATATGTGTTGTTCTGTTTTGTCTTTTTGACTGTTCATAAGTAGGACTGCTCATACAGTGTTTAACGTCCCATTTAATGGTTTAAAGGTCACTCATGAATGGCAGATGCTCTTTCAGGACAATGCCCTAGAGACTCACCATATATACATATGAGCAACGATCAAACCCCTCGTCATCCATGCTAGGACCAGGGAGGGCCAGGCAATGAATGCTGTTGACTCAGAAGGTAGACCTATGGGCTCCCCCAAACCCCACATCCTTTGCCTACAAGGATGATGAAAATGCAGACTTTACAAGAAACTATTGAGCTTGAGTGGGTCTCGAACCCCAGTCCAGCAGAATGCTAGTCAGGGATGTTTCCAATAAGCTACCACAACCATTATTCCCTAACCTCATCTTTAAATAACTGAAGTCTATTTTCATATGTCAAAAACCCCCAGCATGAAAGGCACCTCCAGTTTCTTGATCACAGAAGTTAATGCTGTGCTCTGCTAGAAATTGATTTTGCAGAAATAGCTGATATGATATGTGATGAAATAATCATGGCCTGATAGTTATAGCAGATCTACACCGACTTTCTATTATGTGACATTAAGATTTCCTTCTACTGTGCATTACTGTACTTCATGCACACAAGACAGGTTGATTAGCTTTGGTCTCACCATTCATATCTGATCAGTAAATACACTCTTTAGGAGAATTTTACTGGTTTCTTCATCTATGATCAGAGAGCATGTTGATTGACTATACTTTCTCCCTTGAAGAACAATCTGACTTGGATACTGAACTCATCTTGTGAGTGAAAGTGTTGGAAGAGTTGACACCGGCAATTCATTGCATTCCCCGGCCATACTGATTGGATTGTTTCCATTAGTAGGCCCATTATTTTGTCTTTCATTGTTTCCATTAGTATACCCATTATTTTGTCTTTCATCATCTCCCTCAGTATGCTCATTATTTTGTCTTTCATTGTCTCCTTGCTTATCTTGTCGAGACATTTTAGCCAGATTGGCAGGTATGGGACCATGTCAATTGATGTGAAATAGATCTCTCCATCTGTGGTGTACATATATGCTGTAGATAGCATATCTGTGATGTGTGTGTCCTCTCTGGGGTGGTATCCCAGAACTATGTTTTATTGCTATGCTCTGAAGAGCCTACCCTGCAGTCTTTTCAGTGTTTGGTCCAGGCATTTTTCAATAATCAACTTCAGAGGCTTAGGATTAGTTATGGCCACTATCTGCCTGCCAAATATATATTGTTGAAACTTTTACAGGGAGTACATAGGGACTAACATCTCTATCTCAATTTGTGTGTATTTCACTTCTGTCTGAGAAAGTGCCCTGCGTAGGTATCCTTCCTGCATAAGTACTGCTCCTATTCCAGTTTTACTGCCACCACAATGGATGACCAACTGCTTTTTTAATCAAAGAAAGAGTGGTTGCTCCTTACACCATTTGCTTCACTCTGTCAAATTCTTTCTGCTGGTCTGTCTCCCTCTTCCACTTAATATCCTTATTTGTTAATCAGCAGATGGGAACCATTGCTTCAGATGGGTTGTTCAAAAATTTTCCCAAGTAGTTCACTGTGCCTCCAACCACATCGGTAAGCTATCTTATCTTCACTATCACTTCCATTTTCTTGAGATCTGGCTTCAAACCATCTTTGAGCCAATATGTCTTATGAGTTTGATTTCTGGTTTATGAAGCTCTACCTTGGCCTCATTCAGGTTCATGCCTTACTCAGATCACCTCTCTGGCAAGCCAGTAAAATTCTGGTCATGGTCCAGTCCCATACACTAGGAGGTCATCTGCAAGACAGCCCATCTCTTTAAGGTTTCTGATGCGTCCTAAAGCTGTTTTTGAAATATCTCGTTGCTCATAGCAAATCCGAATGGTAGTCTATTCCACCATTATCCATCAAATGGAACCTGGAACATTGTTAGGTGACTTGAATACTTATTTTTTACTCAGTGTCAGTGCCTATTTTGCCAGTCAAAACGAGATTATGATGTTTCACTGCCATCCTCGTTTTTAACGTTATAGGTACAGAACAGGATGACTGCAATTGAGTATAGAGCCTTATCACGTGTCAGGGTTACTGTACCTGGTAAATTTCCCACTAATTTTTCGAAAAAAAAATCACTATTATGATCTGTTGGATTTGTCTCTGCACTGATGTTCTCATAAACGACTGTAATGAGATCCATTTGTTCTGAAGCCTTCTTTCCTAAAAGTGGAGTGAGCAGTTCTCTAACTACAACAAATTTAACACTTTTACTACTGGTTTGCATTTACCTATAGAAGTAATGTTGGTTCAGTTCTGCCTTTTCAGAGTAGACTTACACAGATCTAATGGTATGCTTACAACATTACACTTTCTCCAGTATCAACATAAAACCTAAACACTTTGAAATGAATTTCTAAATTGGACATTACAGCTTTTGACACTTTCTCCACAGACACCTTAATCAAATATTGGACCTCTGATTCAATAGAATCTTTTCAAAATGTGTGAATGTCATTACCCAGCACTTAAACTCAAAGTGGTTAGAGTCAACATATTTTGGATGCGTTTTGCTATATTCTGGGCATTTTCCTTCTGACCATATATGTTTTTGACTGCAAAATTTATATTTTGGAAGAGTTGTGGGATTCTTCTCCCGTACTCCTCCTAGACTCGACTCTGTTTACTGACTTGATACCTTCTTCCCAATTTACTTGTATCTGCTTCTAAGATACCTGTTGCATGGTGCATGTTCCTATAAGGCCACTGAGTGTTGACAATAGTTCTTGGAAAAACTTCTCTCTCTCAAAATGTCTTTAGGGTGCACCTACACGATCTGGTTCCTTAAGTTTTTGTCGTCCACCGCAATCTCAGCCCTTGATCAGTATTCACAATCTTGTGATGCAGGTATTGAAGGACTCTCCTGCTATGTGAAAATATTTGAAAAAAAGTTGTATTAGGCCGTATGCGTATTGTGTCTTACTCCCAGTATACTGGGGCCCAGTAATACCCACAGGAGTGGGGCACTCGGATACGTGTCCACCACACTGTGAGGCAATGTGAAAAGATATAATACTTTCAAGTATGTATGTATATTAAAATATACAGTATATATATATATATATGTACATATATACATATATATATATATATATATATATATATATATATATGTATGTATACATATATGTATATATTTATATATATACATTTATATATATATATATATATATATATATATATATATATATATATAAATATATATATATATATATATATATATATATATATATATATATATACATATATATATATATATACACACATATATATATATATATATATATATATATATATATATATATATATATGTGTGTGTGTGTGTGTGTGTGTGTGTATAGAACTGTAGGATTAATTATCAAACTAAATCAGAAATATAGATTGAAGATCATTCAAATGTATGCTACAACAGCATCCCATGTAGAGGAAGAAA
Source organism: Palaemon carinicauda (assembly GCF_036898095.1). NCBI lineage: Eukaryota > Metazoa > Arthropoda > Malacostraca > Decapoda > Palaemonidae > Palaemon > Palaemon carinicauda. The sequence continues at coordinate 51,308,274 of NC_090742.1, forward strand.
TAGATTTTTATTTCTATTTGTTTTGGAAGATTTCAATGAAAAAGTGGGTCAAAAGAAGAAAAGAGAATCAGCAGTAGGAGTAGGCCCAAGAAATGACAAAGGAGGCCTGCTTGTAGAATTTTCTAAAAGCAACATTCTAAAAAGGACAATGACAAAACCAAGCAAAAGAATCAAAGTTAGTTAGCAATGATTTCAGTTTGGCAACTGGATGAAACAGAGAAAAGTTAAAAAACGTATCTTATTCCTTGGAGTTAATGTTATTGACTGTCCACACTTTTTTCTTTTGATTTGAAAAAACAAACAATGGAACAAGATGGACTAAATGGTCCTGTAAAATCATAATATATTCTTCGTGCTTAATCAGAAAATAATACTGAAATTATTTCTTCTATTCTCAATCTATTATCTTGGCGACAAACTTTATACTGTTGTTAAATATTTTGTCTTTCAAGATAATTTAATATTAATCCAAGGCACTACAGGAGTTATAAAATTTCAAAATTATAATCTAATTCATAAATCATTTTGATCTTTGCATCGTTCACTTATAATTTGTGTATCTCTTTGATCACAAAACTAATATTGCTTTATTTGTAATAATGTCGGGAATAAAGCAGTAATTAAATCTTGGTATAGGTAGATCTTCATTCATTTGGGTAGAGATACTCTGGATTGTATGGAAAATCTCCCCCCCCCCCTACACATCAAATTTCTGTGGGTGTTACTGATACTAGCATCTGTTTCTGAGACACCTGATGGAATGTGCATATTCATATAGTGTCACGAGTTTTGACTATAATTCTTGAAAAAAACGTCTTTCTCAAAATGTCCCTAGGATGCACGAACATGATCTGGTTCCGCAAATTTTTGTCATGCTGTTTATCATAGTGCTAGTCCTTGATCAATATGCACAATCTTGTAATGTAGGTATAAAAGGACTCTCCTGGTTTCTGCAAGTATTTAAAAAAGTTGTAGTGGTTGTATGTTGATTCTTGGTGAAAATTACCACCATATTTGGCCAGCACACTTGATAACATTTGTGCTGAGTCTGCTTCACGCACAATGACGATGGATTTCAAATAAGCTATAGTGTTTAGTATGTATCTCCCCAATTGTCAACAATATTGCAATTTCTCCCCCTCCTGATTTCTTTGTAGTCCCAAGAGCAAGCATGTAGAGCTCAAACCTTTTTTCGAATAGCTTCCAAGCCATCTCAGAGTCACCAGTGAGGCTGAAATTTCTTATGATTGTATTATTCACTACAGATGTCATCTTTCTTTTTCCAGTTAACCAAGCAAGCAATTTTCTCAATAACCCTGTTATTGCCTACTTAAAGGTATGTATACAGCTTTTCACTTTACCAAAACAGTCAATATCATCACATTTGCTACTCATCTTATGCTTTTGTAGTTCCTGCATATTTCACATGGCCACTATATTTGGATATATTGGTTCCTATAATAATGGCGCAGGAACAAAGACATACAGTTTGGCTAGATAGGTTGGTTTCCATATTCATTGGGAAAATTAAACAAAAACTGCATTGCAAACCTCCTCGTGTTGACCACTAGGTAGCGCCGGATGAATATTATAACAATAATGAAATGTAAATATTTACATTCGGATAAGATAATAGCCAATACGAGTTGGTTACCTTTTCATCACTAAAGATAACTATCATTATTTTATGACATGCTTACTAAAGCAGTCCATCATAGCAAATAACTACGTCCGATGTTCCTCAGTAGATGGTGAATGTAGTATGACTATTTCTAAGATTTTGTGAAGTTTCTCCTGCCTCTATAAGCATTTTTATGGGTCATTAGGCCAATCCTAAACTTGAACACTTTGCTACATGCTGGAAAGATAAGATGAAAATTTTGAGATGCAGTAACCCCATGTCTTCTATGTCACTACTACCTTTTTAGGGGGAAATGTGCAATGTGAGCCTGTTCAGGAATGATGCTAAGGAAGAGAAGTCCTCAACAATTTGAACCCCAAAAAGAATACCTTGGTGTCTGTTTTTTTTTTTTTTTTTTTTTTTTTTTTTTTCTTTTTTTTCTGGACAGCATAGTTCAAGGTCTCAAATGTAACCTAACTTCGGATTTAAGGTCGAATTTTAAATTTGAAGATGAATCTTACCAGAGCGGGCTCTATCCAACACACCGCGATGTGATTGAATTGAGTTATGTTTGCATTACTGCTATATAGGTAGTAGGTTGGCCTGGGCACCAGCCACCCGTTGAGATACTACTGCTAGAGAGTTATGGGGTCCTTTGACTGGCCAGACAGGATTACATTGGGTCCTTCTCTCTGGTTACGGTTCACTTTCCCTTTGCCTACACATACACCGAATAGTCTGGCCTATTCTTTACTGATTCTCCTCTGTCCTCATACACCTGACAATACTGAAATTACCAAACAATTCTTCTTCATCCAAAGGGTTACTACACTGTAATTGTTCAGTGGCCACTTTCCTCGTCTTAAGGGTAGAGACTCTAGCTATGGTAAGCAGCTCTTCTAGGAGAAGGATACTCCAAAATCAAACCATTGTTCTCTAGTCTTGGGTAGTGCCATAGCCTCTATACCATGATCTTCCACTTCCTTGGGTTAGAGTTCTCTTGCTTGAGGGTACACTTGGGCACACTGTTCTGTCTTGTTTCTCTTCTTGTTTTGTTCACGTTTTTATAGCTTATATAGGAGATATTTATTTTAATGTTGTTACTCTTAAAAATTTTATTTTTCCTTGTTTCCTTTCCTCACTGGGCTATTTTCCCTATTGGAGCCCCTGGTCTTGTAGCATACTGCTTTTCCAACTAGGGTTGTAGCTTAGCAAATAATAATAATAATAATAATAATAATAATAATAATAATAGTAATAATAATATGGCTCTTCCTTATTAAAACGGGATTCGGAGCTTAGATCTCAGCTGCATCCATGTGCTTTGCAACTTGTCGTTTAACTAGAATATTATTTTTGTAATGACAAGATTAGGCTTGGCACATAGGAGAGGAGTCTGAGAACCTTAGCCTTCATTATTTCCTGTGCCATGATATTCTCTAGCTCCTCCCCACAGGGCCCTGTTTTTTTCCAACAAGAGCATTAAAATCTTCCAGCAATATAAATAACCTTGACAGTTGTATTGATATTTTGTAAAATTGGATCAAAGATAGAGTGGAAGTTGACTTTAGCTACTTCAGCAGCATAAAATGTTAGGCTATAGGTACTAATGAGTGTCAAGTTTTACTATAATTAAAAAAAGGTAAATCAACCAGTCTAATGATTCAAACTGGACTCTCACGAACCAGGCAAGAAAACTCCTTTTGCTCGTGGAATATGGCAGGAGGAGAGACGCTCACTGATACCTGTGGAAAATTCAGATAAGTTTGCATGTATTTTAGTCTTAACACAAAAAACCACAACGTAAATCCTGAGAGAATCTTGAGGTAAGCTTCTCCAAAATTAAGACATATTCCCCATTGGCCAGAAAGTCCTGACCTGGGAAGTGAGTCTCACTTAATGTGGCACTTTCTAAAATTGTATGTATGAAGCTCTTTGGTAACCTTTGCAGTTCTCCTAGTGGGTATTATAGCCTTTTTATATGTGTGACTTTGGAGATTTCTTTAGCTCTAGGCTTCTATGATGTGAGGTGTCTGAATGTCCGCGGCAAGGAGTGCATAGTAGGGAATCTTTGGTCCACCTTTCCTAGGCCCCTCCTTTTATTAAGAGTGAGCTGTTTACTTCCTTTTAAAGTACAGCTCAGTTGTAGGGTACTTGTAGCTGCTGAAGACGAGAACCACATCAGCTCCTGTCCATTCCCCAATGGAAATGATAGCTGAGGAAAATGGGGAGCGAAGTTCTTGTCCAGCAAAATTATTAAAGTGAGATGAAGGTTGTCCAGTAGTCTGAACTTACAAAATTGACCAATGTACCAAATTTCAGATGACATGGGGGTAACTTTAGTAACGTAACATTGAGTCCACTGTAGGGGTCTGTCAAATACACGCAAAAGAAAGTATCCTTACTCTTGGTTCAATGCTCTTTAATAATACATTCTTCTTTCTCATGGAAGCACCTGAAGCCATCGTCTCTGGAGACTTACCCTTAGAGTAGTGGGACCACACCCCTAGCTAAACCCATCAGTTGAGATGGTATAACAGACACTTTAAGCCAACAAGCAATGTTGAGGTGTCATTGGCGAACAGTGTTCTTGGGTCACACTACAAGAATACAACGGCCTTATCATAAAAGGTGCTACTCACCATGGTGCATGAAACTCCAAACACCATTTTGTTCCATAATAAATCAAAGCATCTCTGCATACTGAAACAAGTGAAGGACATTATTCAACATATTGATCTCACAGCATCACTTGCTTCAAGTTAATATTTTAGATTATGCTAAAATAACTATTCCTCTTGCAATCTAACCATCTGAATTAAAGATTGAATATGACATATAAACTGCACATGAAATGACAGTAAATGTTACGCAATCCAAAATAATAAAGTAAACTTTAAAAATGTCACTGTACCCTTTTGATTTTTATTAATTTACATCATTAATATCATCAACTCGACAAGATTATATGTATAAAAGGCATCTTTTCCATATTTAAAGATTTTCATCACTAAAAGTGTTTCCACCCAGTCCCTAACACTTATTTATAATAAATCAACGCTTCACATTCACTAATGTTTACACTTAAGAAGTGTGGAGTACTGTATGTTACTGCTGTTGATACTTACATACATTGTAAAGTTCATGAGACATTAACACATTCTTTTGATTTTGCCTAGTGGTGCGCCTGCCTCTCTGTTTTATTCATTGTTAATTTGCTTTTGCCTGGAATGAGTTACTCCCTGCAACCTTCCATAATTTAATCCACATCAAGTCCAAGAGCAATAGTCTGTGACGGGCCGAGAGAAAGGTTGCGACTCAAAGGCAGGAAGCAATCAACTGAGTAACTTTATTATAGAACACTCTCCTTTATATACAAAACCTCAAGGCAACAGGCATTTTCATGTTCACAAGACAGACAATGTTACAGAGGAAAACCGGAGACATGATTATTCAGGTTCTTTTTAGTGCGAGGGAAGAGCGCAGATACAAGCATAATATATACAAAATAATTTATATACGAAATAATTTATGTACGATCGTGTGACACACGGTTGGTACAAGTCCATACTATTCTCTACAGGAAGATTAAGCCAATTTTTAGCTATGGTGGCTAGCTATAACATAAAATTTGAGTTGAATATAGGCACTTTTTGAGATATAGAATTTACTAAATAATTTATTCATGGCCAAACCAATAATCTAGGTCATTTGAATGTGACTCCTTATTTGCAAGGTCTGTGTTAACCAGATTCATATTGACAGGGCCATGGTCAAGTTGGTCATATCTCTGACCAGATACATGTTGTGTGGCTTCTCTAATTGGCCATTTACTCTGCTTTTTCTGCAAAGACGAAATATCAATTTCATATCTTTATAAGTTTACACAGACTAAGGCCACTGGCGGTTCAATCTATAACTCCTATGTTCAAGACTGTGATCTCCATCATGATCTATGCTTAGACTGAACGGGTGTAAAAACAAATCAATAGATAAACACTGTTCACACTAATCATCTCGGCAATTGAAGAAACTGGATAATCTAATTGTAAAAGAATATCACCGGGGTTGTGGTAGCCGATGTGGTTACGTCCCTGACTGGTGAACGCCACACTGGGGTTTGAGTCCCGCTTAAACTCGTTAGTTTCTTTGGTCACTGTAACCTCGCCATCCTTGTGAGCTAAAGATGGGGGGTTTGAGGGAGCCTATAGGTTTATCAGCTGAGTCATCAGCAGCCATTTCCTGGCCCTCCTTGGTCTTAGCTTGGGTAGAGAGGTGGCTTGAGTGCTGATCATATGTATATATGGTCCTTCTCCAGGGGATTGTCTTACTCGATAGGGCAATGTCACTATCCCTTGCCCCTGCCATTCAGTAGTTGCCTTTAAACCTTTAAACCGTTAAGCCTTTAATAAAGGGAGCATGACTAATTCTTTAAATACAGAATCGGAGAAATCAAATTGCTTCCATTATTGGCACCCTTTGCTTTCTATTGGCAAAGCCTGCCTCGTCATGTAGTTTCTTGGGAACCCCATAACAAAATCATATCATCCAAGTATGAATTGATTTTGGAAGATATTCTCTACAAACAATTAAAAATAGTAAATGGACCATAAGCTCATGAATATATATGGACTGTTGTTGGAAAAATGGGGTGTGCACATGAGCCAGTGGGATAACTTTATTGCTATAAATGGCCAAGAAATACTATGCTAACGCACGGGAATGCTCACGCCACAAACAACGGAAGATGATGATAAATATTTGTAACTGTATATGTCAGTGACCAAAACAAACTGAAACTCACTCGAGTCATAAACCTGTTACATGTAATACAGGTGAAAAAATATAATCTATATGTAATTGTGATGACTAAATGAAAAATGAGCAAAACCTAGAACTCTGAAATCAAATAACAACTCAACTACTGAAAATGAAATACAAAATCAGTAAAGTGATAGTCTAGATATGATTGATGTAGGTTTTTACAGTTTATCTAGGAACCCTTTTCTATGTTTTGTTTTTATTTCATAGACTTTAAGACTCTCTTTTTTAGGTGATGATATGTCCCATATCACTTATTATTATTATTATTATTATTATTATTATTATTATTATTATTATTATTATTAATATTAATATTATTAGCTAAGCTACACCCTTAGTAGGAAACAGGATGTTATAAGCTTAAGGGCCTCAACAGGAAAAAATAGCCCAGTGAGGAAAGGAAATAAGGAAATAGCTAAACTACAAGAGAAGTAATGTACAATTAAAACAAAATATCTGAAGAACAGCAATTGACTGCTGATTACATTTTCATTCGATAATAATTGATGCCAGATCTATTTTCTGTGGAATATTCAGAACATTAATAATTCGAACATCAACTACAGTCCCTTACCCTACGAGGAGCATTTGCGTCATGCAATGTTCTAGTCCTACTAAATTATATTGTAGTTTGCTAGGCTTTAATATTCGTGTAAATATCAGCTTTGTGACAGCCCTTGTATATAGAAAGTTGGGAACGAGTCTCACAATAGCAGTCATTAAGAGAACATATTTCCAGGAAATCTCTTCAGTATATTTTGGCCCCAAAAAAGTCTTCAGAGGTATATCATTATTTGATAATCATTTTCCCTATTAATTTACCCCCAAAGGACGTACTGGTACGTTTCACAAAACTCATCCCTTTACCCCCATGGACGTACCGGTACGTCCTTGCAAAAAACTGCTATCTAAATTTTTTTTTTTGAATATTTTCGATAACTTTTTGAGAAACTTCGGGCATTTTCCAAGAGAATGAGACCAACCTGACCTCTCTATGACGAAAATTAAGGCTGTTAGAGCAATTAAAAAAAATATACTGCAAAATGTGCTTGAAAAAAAAAATAACCTCTGGGGGTTAAGGGTTGGAAACTTCCAAATAGCCTGGGGGTAAAAGGGTTAATAGATTGCCATGAAAGGAATAAATATTTACCTTTTTATGAATAAAAGGAATTTCAATCACAATATATGCCTATAAGCTCAATTACCTTTTTTCACTTTGGACCTTTCATTCCCATTATATATGTGAATGGATCAAGGCTGGGAGTGAAAGCGTTTCTGTCTGATTCTTTATTGAGATTTGAAAATTGAAATGGTTTAAGATTGAAGTGTACCTCTTGGAGAAGCAACAGGGGTAGCAAAGTTTATTGATTTGGGCAAGGGCAGGAAACTGAAAGATAAAAAGAATTAATGACCAAGACCATATGAAGAGAAACAGCTCTTGAAATGAAGATTCAATCGGAAATAGAGCAAGAAGTGTTAAGTTTCTGGAAAAGGTATTGTTGTGAAACTCTATAAGGACGTGTATGCAGCACTTATAGCGTTGTAGCTACAGCAAAGCCTAAGTTACCTAGATTCATTTCGAAGCATGACAATATGGACAATGTCATCAGAAGATTTAATAGGGTTTCAAAGCCCAAAGTTACACCGGGGATAATAGGGAATTTTTTTTTCTCAGTCCTTCACGGACAGTTATGGCTCTTTAATATTTTAGTATGTCTTTAGATGAAGTTTGAAAAAAGAAAGCCTGACGAGAGCGTTGTTGAAGAGATGCGAAATGATCAAGAAATGGTTTAGGAAGGTATTAAGTAAAACCAAAACAGATCTATTTGAGAATGTATGTCAGTTGGTGGTAAGGCTACAATGATATTTCAACAGATATATTGAAAGGAATGAATAACAGACTTATTAATTAGGGAACAGTTCATCAATAATCGTTTTACCAAGGTAGCACTACTCCTCAGACAACAAGTACCAAAGGATATTAGTTTGATGGTGAAACTTTCTGAGTGCTACCTTATTAAAAGCTCATGAGACAAGCATGAGTCATTAAAAGTCAAGGAAGAAGTCTAGAGTGTATTACCGGTGGTGCAATCAGAAACTATAGATGTTTTGTACGTCACAACAAGACCCTTAGGAAAGGACTATTCACAATTTCAAAACAAAGGCTGCCACAAAGCCAAGCAAAAGCTTCCAGTGTGGGGGATTTATTTTTGGTTTATTTTTATTTTTGTTTTTTGCCAAATCCTGAGAGAGAGAGAGAGAGAGAGAGAGAGAGAGAGAGAGAGAGAGAGAGAGAGAGAGAGAGAGAGAGAGAGAGAGAGAGTGTGTTAGCGAGCGAAAGTAGTTAGCGAATGATTGTTTGGGGTGAGAAAGACTGTTGGTACAAATGAGATTTTTTGTTTATATTTTTAGTTAGGTTACGACAGTGGTGAACGTCTTGGGTGAATGCTTATTTTGATTTGACTGCTGGAAACATCAGTTGTGTGAATACTGGATTATCATTATTATTTACCAGCGTGGAAGTGTTTTTTTATTTTCTGAGCCGTGATTCCTCCTTGGTGAGGCTAACTCCTTTGGAGAGAGTTCACTTGAATGTGAATGTTTACTCGATTGATGATGACTTGGCTTGTATAAGGAACTTGATAAGGCTGCTGAGATTTCGATAATTGTTGATGACCTGGACCGTATTAAATTCCGATTGCTGTTGTTGATGAGGATGATGACGATGACGATGATGATAATAAAACCCACCCCAATCAGGGAAGTAGCTGTGGCAAATTGCCACCCAGTGGACTGTTAAGCACGAAACCGTGATATTGGTAGTTTGCTGTAAAAAGACAGTGGCAGTGTGTGGACGACTGTGTTGGTGTCCATAATATATATATATATATATATATATATATATATATATATATATATATATATATATATATATATATATATATATATATGTTTCTGTGTTTTGTTGTTTGGGTTGTGGTAAATTTAAGTTTGTTTTGTTAGTGTTTAGTTTTAAGCTTTATTTATTTTGAGGGTTTATTTGAATAGTGGTATGATTAATGTCTATTTTGTGTTACGTGTATGATTAGTGATGTGTGTTTTTTTGGTTTATGATGAGCGTTTTAGTTTGTAAGGAAATATAGTTTTAAGGTCATGTTTTTGTTTATTTTGTCCTGTTGTCTAAGAGTCTGGTTTTAGATAACGTCAGGGGAAAGTTTGTGTTGTGGAGACAATTGTCTGTTAGAGTGATCAAGGGTGTGGGGTTGGTTTGCAACATCCCGCCACACCAGTACGATGGAAGTTGAACGCTTCGATAATGCTTGAGGATGTAAAATACAGCTATTGGAAGAGTAAATTGGCGATAGAAAGCTGAAGCTGGCAGACGAGGATGAACAAACTGTTGTATTGGAAGCATGAAAATCTTGAGAGCAGAATTAAAACTTATGTAGGCAAGGAGAAAGTAACAGTACTACAAATTATTGGTTGTACAAACACAGTTATAAAAAAGTGTTTGATAACTGACGACCAAGTAACCAATAAGAAATGAGCCTGAGCACTTCTTGGCAGGAGTATCTGTAGATATACTGCAGCTAAAATTAATGTAAATAAACCTTATTACTTTACAAAACAGTTGACTGTGTCCCTAAATTAAAATGATTTGGCTGAAGTTGAGGCAGATAGGGTTGAGAAGGTTGAGTGAACAGACAACCAAAGGAGAGTTCGAGAAGAGAGTTTGAGAATGGTACATAGATAGACCTGAAATAAGATCCTGATGTCGAGACCGGAACAGCCATGACCAATTCTTAAGTATAGTGAGAGAAACAATATCAAGCCACTGGCAGTAGCTCCAAGCATCCCACATGTAGGAGCGAAGCAGCTAAAGTAAGTCCCGCAGATATATCCAAGTTTTGTCTAGTATTGAGAGAGACTCAAGTATGATACAGAGTTCTGAACTAAGAAGAAATGAGCTTTGCAATCCAGATTAATTAATTCTTTATTATATATTTTCTATTAGAACAAGGTGACTGGGTAAGTTTAACAAATCAAGGTGCCTAATGTCTTCTGAAATAAAGTAATGAAGTTAACCCATAAGACCTTTGTTGGTAATCATCAAAAAGGGGAAAAGACTGTATGATTAACCAGCAATTTTCATTAGTCAGAAGTGGTTGCAGATGTCACAATTTTTTACAGAACCTTGGACATTTGTCAAGAGACTGTACCAAATGCATTAACAGGAAAGTACCACTGTGAAAGATGCTGTTGATGAAGAATCTATTCAACAGGGTAGCAGTGAACTTGAAAGGACCTTCATCACCAGTATTGAAAAGGGACAACAATTATATTATGACTGATGGATTTAGCTAGGAGGTATTCAGAGGCAGTGGCAGTGTCATAGATAAAGACTGATTATGTAACAAAACAATGCTAAAATTTTCATGTTGTTAGAATTCTTCAAGGAAATTCACAGTAACCAAAGCACCCAGTTCACTTCTGAAATGATGCAGATGAACATCAAGTACCTGTTCCCCAATACATTACAACCATATGGGTAATGGATTTTGTGAGAGAATCAATAGTGAACTTTTGCCCATGGTCATGATATATGGGCTTTGGAAGACCAGAGGACTGGGACCAGCTACTTACCAGGGATGCTCCTTTGTACATATGGAGGTACCACAGTCAAGCACTGGATTTTCTCCATTCAATGATATATGAAAGGACAGCAAGAGCATAGAAATTGTCTTTAGGAGGCTTGTAAACTAGCCAAGGACTTTGTGCGGGACATCAAAAGCATCAATATGAAAAGAAGGCCAGTGATCACTAGTTAAAGAAGACCCCTAAATTCCTAGTCCTATTACCAACAGAGTCAAACAAGCTTAAGGCAAAGGTTAAACATATGAAAAGCAAGGTAAATATTTTCATGGAAATATTCTAACGGCACATGAGAGGGAAAAGAGTGAATAGGTTATAACTGAATACTAACAAAGATGTCCATTTTAACCATCATTCAGGAGGAAGCAAAGGAATACCAGGTAATGAAGGGTTAGGCTTAGTTAGACATTCAACATCTAAAGAAAGGAATGTATCAAAAAATCAACATTAGTAATAAATACCCTGAGAAAGCAGTAGATGTACAGAAAATAGAAGTAGTGAAATTACTGGAGGAATCTCATAGCAATTTAATTAGTAATCCGGTGAAGATTTCTCAGGGAGAGCATCGGTTCGAAATGACGACAAAGCAACCAATCAGAATTAAAATGTAGATTGGTTTTGAAGTATATATTCATAAATCAACTCTTATTTAATAATTATAGTTGATGATTTTTATTATGAAGTCATATATCGCATCTGCTTACTCGTAGGATTACCAAGCCAGAAGAAGTCGATATCAAGCTAGCTTTCTTTACTTTATAAATGCTTTTAGTATTTTAATGCTTGAACTGCTCTAGAAATACGTACTTAGTTACATATAAAATCTAGAGTCCATCTGTAGGTTTAAATAATTTTCATTTAAGAAGCTATTTTTTCCTCTTTGTAAAATGTTCATTTTAGGCGTTATGCATAGGCAATTTGCTACAATCACTTTGGACCTATATTCTCAATCTGTTACAATGTGTCAGGAAAGTTTTAATATTACACAGATATTACGCAGGCGAGATAGTTTTCCCTTTTCTGTATTGATTTTCGGTTCAAGTCATAATTCCAAAGGAAATCAGATGATTCTAATTAATATCTAAAAGTCTTTATTTACATGGCCTGTAGGATCATGAAACATCAACAATAAGACTGTTGATGACATGCAATACAAACCTTGTAAGAAGACACCACATCAGCACAAAACTTAGCAATTTTCACAATCATACTTATTTTATGGTTAATGGAAAACTACACATAATGGGACACGTGAATACAATGCATGCATATAAAGAAAGGTAATAACAGAAACTTAGAATCTCTAGTTTCTTTAACAATTTTCACCAAACTCTACTATTTTTAGTTTATGTTTAAAACGAAATACTAAAAACTTTTCTTACTACCAAATAAGGTGTACCGCACATGTTTCATAGACGTTCATACACTATAGCAGTTTTGCTTTTTATCTTATCACTTACCTTCCATCCACTGTTAATAAACCAATCTGTAATAACCTGATTGCTCATGTTTAATTTTGTTTTAATTTTTGTGAGTTCTTTCTCGCAATTCATGGTATTTATGCCTGTTTGATAAGGTTTAGTTGCATTCACCTCGACCACTGGAGGACTCGCTCCATCCTGCCAACCCCCTCACTGCTGTACCTGACTGTTCGATGATGCCGCCCACCGAAATTGACTCTTCCACACATGCTGCCTCAATGAAACTGCCACCTATCGCTAGCGGAGAAGCATTCGCCTGTTTCTTGCTTGCTGAAATCCAGTTTAACATTTAGGGCATGGCTTGCACAAGTAGTAAAGCAGACCATGTCCTTGCAGCTATCCCCGAAGACACGTTCCCAGAAATCTCCGATTGGCTTTTCGAGCAAGGGGACATCCCAATAGAGTAAAACGCCCTGAAAACATACCTCCTAGAGTAGTACTCACGATCGCTAGACACCTGTAGAGCTAAGCTTTTTCAGCTCTCTCAACAACCGTTAGGTGACCAAAAAGCTTTGCTTGCCCTCAGGGGAATAACAAGTATTGCTTGCCTGCAATCTGCCGCAGACGGCTCTCCTCGTGAAATGAATCTACTTCGTGGCCTTAGGGGATGACGCCTACCCAATATTGATATTTTTCCCATGAAGGTCCTGATGACTAAAGTCAACGCTCTTATGGACAGCCATTTAACCACCTTCAAGACCTCCATCAACACCTCTACTCCTGACGAAGAGCACAACTATTCAACATCAACCAAAGCTAACGTGAGTGCGGCAGAACATTGACGCCTACCCCATGACGTGCCAGGGCAGCAACAAAGCCGCCCACCACCCACATATACAGCCATTTGCTTACGCCCCAACAAACTACATCAAAATCCACTTAGTGCCGCCCATTGGCTCTAGTTACGCTGCTACCACTCCAGATTCGGGCCTGCTACGAAGAAATGTGCGAAGGTTGTCAGTGGCCAAAATACGTGTAAGTAGGCCATCGCTTGCGGTGGTGGCCCTCCCTGTCACTAATCTATTCTTTTTACATGATTCAGGTACGGTCGTGTGATTTTTGGGAGACACGGGTTCTTGACTTTGTCTTTTGCCAAGGCCAGTCTCCAGGACACGACGTAGTCTGTCTAAGTTTGCTGACGTCCGCCTGGTAGCTGCCAACGCTCTTCTATACCCACCCAATGGTCATGAAACGCTCACACTATATTTTGGCAGTGCCAAATATAGTTATAAGTTTCTTGTTGTTGACGTCACGTTGCCAATCCTCCTGGTTGATGTTGCTCACCGATGGTTACTCAATGAAGTTTCATACTTCTCGACATCTCTGACCACACTCTTAACATCAGCATACTCATGGATGCCTACGCCCACCTTCTCACGTCCAGAACTTCGTCAAAGAACCATGGTTCCCAACAAACATGATATTTATCATACCAAGATGACGTGGCACCCAGTGTTCGCCAGATTCAGGTATCTGGTAGTGGATCGTTTGGCATCCACTAAATAAACGTTCACCAAAATGGAAGAATTTGGCCTTTGCCATAAGAACTCAAGCCCATGGACGTCACCTTTAAACATCATCCTGAAGTAAGATGGCTTCCTGGGTCCGTGGGGGGATTACAGGCATTTGAACATGCAGGAAGAAGCTGATAACTACCCACTCCTAAACATCACCGACGTGACCTCCTTCTTGCACAAAATGAAGGTTTTCTTTATGCTCTACCTCTTGAAGGGGTTTTATCAGGAGCCCATGAACCTAGGAGACATCCCCAAAACCGCCATTACCACCCCCTTTGTTACGTTGATGACATACTTGTGTTCTCTTCCTTCAAAGAGGAACTTCCCTACGCATTATGCTCGACTGCTTACAAAAGAATGACCTTGTAATCTGGCATGACAAGTGTACCTTTGGCGCCAACGAAGTATCGTTCTTAGGGCACTGCATCACTCCTGAAGGAGTCCACCCCCTCCCTGAGAAGGTAGCAGCCATTCAGAATTTTCCCAAGCCCTCGACTGTCAAGGCACTACAAGAATTCTTGGGCATGATCAACCATTATCACCGTTTCCTTCCAGCCATCGATGCTACTCTTGCCTCCCTCTACGCCTCCCTCAAGGGGAAGACAAAACACCTGAAGTGGGGTCCCCTTCAAGAACCAAGCTTCTGCAACGCTAGTACACTGTAACGGTTTTGCTTTTTATCTTATTACTCGCTGTTCCCTGGACTGTTATTGAACCAGTCTCTAATAACCTGATAGCTCTTGTTTAATTTTGTTTGAATTTTTGTAGCATTCCTGCTCGTAAGCCTTGGTATTTAAGATTGATGTATATTTAATAAAGTTTAGTTACAGTCACCTCGCCTCTCAGTTATAACCTAATGGCTCTTTCGCACAATGGTAACAAACACATTCACAGCTGTAGAATTCAAATCAATCATCAAAGATTCGTTCTAGATTTTTTTTATTGCGATTATATGTTTCAACACATATTTTTTTCATAAATTATCCTGTTCCCCATCCTACTAACTATTAGATATCATGACCACATTTTTAGAATAAGATTATTATCAATTTAAGTGTTATGAAAAAATGTATATATAGTACTTCATATCATAATATAAGATTTATGATAAATAAACAAAACTAAAGAATAGTCTCTAAATGACATTCTTGTAGTCAGACAGATAGGAAATCATTGCACTTACTGGGCTACGTCAAGGAAAAAACATTGAAAAAAGCAGAACTATTTGAGGTTTTCTCCTGTTGGCTATCCCTTTGTACATAGATTATTTCTTACTTTGAGGTCTGCCATGTCCTTCCGTCTTTCATGGTCAAATACTTGTTGGAACTATTTCCAGTGGCTTCCATAGGAAAAACAGATTTGGTCTAACTGACGAGTAACTGAATTGCTGTAAGAGCTAGGGAGGGAGCCTCGCCTAGCCTATGAGAGAATGTTATCTACGTGCACCTGCAAATATGGTGTCTTAGGACACTGACAGCTCATTTCATGCAATACTGTAATAATCATATATTTAATAGGATTCATAGTGTTGGTAAATACAGGTCATACATGTCACTGTGATACAAAGGCAAACATCGCAATTCTACAAGAAATCAAACCTGTCCTTAACCTTATTGGCTACGATTTCATGAAGAAATACTTTCCATGCTCAAAGGGAAGTGTGAAATGTATAGGCATTTTGTTTGGGACAGCAACTAATCTAAGAAGTTTAAAATACCGACCCTCTCTCAAAATCACAAGCTGAATGTCTGCACTCTAGTTAGATTAGTAATTCACAGGACTTTTCATAAGAAAAGAAAGTAAAACAATTATACCAAATATATAGATAAAGCAATCATCAGGGTTTCATGTTCTGTGACTCACCTGATCTGAAAGCAGTCCAAATGCATCGACATGGGGCAAGTAATAACCACCAGCTGCATAAAGATTCACCTGAAGTATTTCTGCAGCATTTGTAGTTTCATCTGCACTCAGTCCTACAAGCAGCAAAGGTCAATATTAGCGCAATGATGAACTAAGGAAGCTCTCGCTACAATTTTGGGATGTTCTACACAATAAAATCAATGATACCGATGACCTTCGAGGTGATAACACAGTAATAAAAGGCCTGTCATAAAGAACATTGCTATAAAGGGCTGAATATATGAGTATCCTTAGAGAGCAATGACACTTTAAATGATATTCGACTGCAATTAATCCTATAAGCATTTTTACTTGAATTTGTATAGAAATAAAACGTAATAATTTATGTTTAATTAACCTAAAGATTATTGAAAGA
>NC_090742.1:51329647-51344647 GCF_036898095.1 Palaemon carinicauda
AATTAGAAGTTGAAAGGCCAAGATGGCATGAACCCCAGTGAAAGTAAAGTGAAAATATAGAATACAATGAACAAAGAACAAACATAGTATTGGTCTATAGAGTAAAATTGTGATATAGGCCGAGTATATCTCTTGTGTCAAACAATAGTCTCATTTTAGAACAAATTTTTGAGTTATATGAATGTGCGTTTAAAACTGAGGGTAGAATTATGGAAAACCTACAGTAAATGATCCATCCAAGGAAGAAAATTAAAAAAGTTATTGCGAAAATCTTAATCAGTGCATCGTTGGGTTTAAATTGAAAATATTGATTGCACTGGATATTAACGCAAAACTGAAAAGGTTAATAGTTGTTTCAAGATTCAGTTGCGACAATTTCTAATGGGCAGCAGGTTATACTTCCTGCTAAGATCGCAGCACTTTCGGACGTGAAGGTAGGACACGGTGCAAGTAAGATTAAAAGGAACCACAATTTCTACCAGTCAGAAGTCCGTGGAATAGTTGGCGATGGAGTCTCTTTTGGAACTTTTCTTTCAATGCATTGATTATTGGAAATAAGGGATCTTAAGGAGGTTATTCACAAATTACGCGAAGACGAAAAAAGGGAAGCCGAATTCTTTATTGAATTACGAGTTTGTACCAAGTGAATAGAATGATAGATTGATGGATGATGCAATGGTGAGGTGTATTTGATCTTTATATGGTAAAAGTAATGATAAGATAGAAGATAGTTTCAGTTGGTAAAGATGGGTTCTGAATGTGGCTTTGAATGTAATGGGTAGATTATTTATTGTGTATTGAGGTAAAGGGTACAAAGAATAAGCTAGATTTCAAATCTACACTGAAAAATTTGCCGTAAAAACGGTAAAAATCCTGAATAAACGTTATCAGAGATTGACCGTTTTAAAAACGAATATATTGACGTAAAGGAGTGATAGTACGGTCGCCAACCCATAACAGGTAATAACACAGTAAGGTATAAATTACGGTCGCCTGTATTTTACTGAAATACAACTGAGAACAGTATATTTTTTTACGGAAAATTTCTGATTAAAATTACGTTTTTTTTTTTCAACAGTGTACACAAGCTCTAGGAAATAATTGGGAGGTAGAAAGGTTCAAAGCTGGATCACAGGCTCAGAAGGGATGGTTTTAAGTGTAAATTACCAAGGGAAATGAGAGAGAGAGAGAGAGAGAGAGAGAGAGAGAGAGAGAGAGAGAGAGAGAGAGAGAGAGAGAGAGAGAGAGAGAGAGAGCTCTGATTATTTTTCACAAGTGCGGAGGATTCATGAAACGAAGGAAAAATATGAGTTTGGAATGAGGACTGAAAACGGAGCTAATAAATGGTTCACCATGCATTCATCTATGGATTTCATATTACTAATTTCTTATAATTAAAAATTCAATCATCAAATAATCAGTCAAAGATTTTTTTCTTAAATGACTTGGTAACAAAAGCTATATTATCAGGAGAAATCTTCTTTTAGTCACTATTTTTTTCTTTAAAAACTTGTAACTAATTTCCATATTACTTAATGTAATATAAATTCTGGAATCCGTAAACAGCCTGTAGCAATAACTGTGCATTCTACAAACTCAAGTACAACTATCCTAGTCCCCCAAAGTGTTATCTGGCTTTTATTAATTTTCCCAATTCTGACGACTTTTCACAATAATGCCAATTTAATAAAAACTTACCATAGGTTTTGCTGTGTCAGTAATTTCCTTGATCTGTTTGTGGGACAGTGCCTTGTGGAAGCTCACGATGGATGGATTAAGACTATGCTCCTCGACCATAGCTGGCATCAGGATCAAGTATGGAGATCCTCGACTTTCCAGTCGGCACCTAAGTCTAGCTCTCTCAGCAATACTCTGGAACAGCACAAGTGAATACAGTGGACAAATAAAGTAAAGGATGACATAAAATGAATTACAGTAGAGGCTTCAATTGATATAATGCGTGATAGGCATATATTAAGTATTATAGTCCCATTAGGAAAAGTGAAAAGACTTGGTTAAAGTTTGTACTTTCATCTTATTGGTGAAATTGACTGGCTCACAAATATAGTAAATATACAAGTATATCATGTTTATACAGGAGAATGGGATCCCTAAACTGTCAGTTTCTTGACTCTCCCAGATATGTGTGATTTTAGAAAAGAGGATGATACAGGATTACTAGAAAAAAACACCATGGCTTAAATTTAGAATGTGGCCTTAGGTTCTGGCGATTAAAAAGGATTCGACGACATTCATTTGGGAAAAATCATTAACATGATTATCTTGGTATCCAACTGATTCTTTGACATAATTTAGCCAGTGGGCAGCCAAACCATTATTAAAATATCCCCTGGAGACAGTCCTCTTACAGTGTTTCATGCTGACAAAAGTACCTTTAGATGTTTGACTGACATAAAACAAGTTACATTCTGAACAAGGAATACCATATATTACGTTATTGTCATTTCAAGAGCCATTCTTAACATATTTTTCAGTGCCAAACTTTATTCAAATGATGCTATTAGATCTAGTTTCATCAAAAGGGGTTTCGTCTAAAGAATTTCATGGAAAGTTCCCGTAGATCTATTTATAAACTTTCTAGAAAAATAATTTGGGATAGCTGAGATTAGTGGCAATATATTCAATTTTAATAAACGCATCTTCTATGTATTCAGGGTTTCATATTTTCAGTGCCATGAGCTACGTAGAGGAAAAAAGAAACTTTGTATCTTTAGAATGACCTGAATAGAAATAGAAATACTATACAGTATTGGTTGGCTTTCTAAATATCGAAAATTGAAATTTGTTATTGTGTCTAACAATCAAAACGTGTTAACACGGGATACAGTAATGTTATTTTCTTCATAAATTTAATGTAGATTTTATGGATGGAACAAATGAAGTAATGATAGCAACAAACGCCGCAAGATCAAAATTTTCGTTTAGATTATCCAGACATTCACCAACATAAGGACGCTAAACAACTTGAGAGGCCCTAACTGAAGGTGTTAATCTAGTCTAGAAAAAGAATCCATACATATGTTGTATAAAAGAGGTGGCCAAGGACTACCCATAGCTATCCCAGACACTTTATCTTCCCACAGACCGAATTATCTGGCCTTTTCTTTACACATTCTCCTCTTTACTCATACACCTGTCATAGTCTATTGGGAATGTTCCTGCCTGACGATCTGCTGGACTGGGGTTCGAGACCCGGTAAAGCTCGATAATTTCTTGTATTGTCTGCAACCTCACCATCCTTGTGAGCTAAGTAAACGGTTTTGGGGGAGGCCATAATTCTACCTACAGAGTCATCAGCAACCATTGCCTGGTCTTTGCTTGTCATAGCTTGGGCCTTGGGTGGAGAGGGGCTTGGGCGCTTATCATATGTACATATGCACATATGTACATATGATAAGCACCTCTTTTAGGAGAAGGGCACTCTAGGATCCATCCAATATTCTCTGTTTTTGGATAGTGCCATAGCCTCTGTACCTTAGTCTTCCACTGTCTTGGGTTAGAGTTTTCTTGTTTAAAGGTGCACTCAGTTTTCTCTTCCTCTTGTTTTTTATATATTGCGTGTTTGGCAGGCTCAATAGAAATGCCAAGGATACCTTGTAGTTTATCAAGATGTTGCCTTTTTCCTATCCATTTCCTTATCTTCCACTACATGTTATTCATTTTCAAAACCATCGTTACTCTCCTATATCTAGTTGAAATGAGTATCCTGGAGGGTACTCAGTCTTGTATGGTATGTTGGCTCCGCCATGTTGAGCAATTTTATCTGATATTTTATCTTTTAACCCTTGGGTTGTATTTTTTTTCTTGTATAATCATATACACATTGTTTTCTTTATTATTTTGCTAGGTTTATGTTGAAATATGATGACGCCTTTTTATTCTTTTAAATGCATATTCTTCCTTGAAAAACTGAGCAAAATCCAAGACTGATGCATCCCATACTTTGCCAGTATCATCTAGGGTACTATAATACTTATGGTCTACAAGACAATATTAGACGACTTAGAGTTGCCTCCAGGCAGTATGATATTCTCTTAATGTCCAATACTTCGGTTTCTCAAAAGAAGGATTTATCTGGTGGTAGGCTTAAAAACATTTGCATGTATTCCATCTATCGGAATCCAGATTTGAATGATTCTATCTTTGACTATCTTCTTACCATTAAAAGAAGATTATAGAACGGCCTCTTTTGTGCTTGTTTGTGATTTCAATGCTCACCATAGAGAATGATTAAAATCTGTCTCCTAACGACCACCAAGGTTTAAGAGCTTTAGACTTTTCTTCTGAATTAAGCTGAAGAAAACCATAAGTGAAGTTATTCATAAGTCTGGTAATTGTTTGGACCTAGTATATTCTGATTCCCCTGGTGCTATAATAAGAAAGATAGGCCTTCCTGTTGGGACGTCTGATCAGGCTCTGAGCCTCGATTTCTATAGTAATAAGAACTGAACATCCTATCCCTGAGTGTTAAACTCTTGTAAGACATATTCAAAATCTTCAGCACAGCACATTTCCATGGAATTTTGAGTAAAGCTGGGTTGAACCTGTTGTTCTCTTAAATAAAAATCTAGTCTACATATTAGATAGGGGTATCCCCTCTTGTGTGTACTAAAATAATTAATGAAGGACACATCATTGTTCAATGGTGATTTTAGACATGCTTATTTGGATAAACAGGATGCTTATTATAATTTGAATATTACAAATCAGATTTGACTTAGCATATCTATACTCAGCTAAGAGCTGTTGCTATGAGAGGTTATGCTTCAACTGAAAAGAAATAAAATTTTACCATAAAAGAAACCCTTTCTGGTAAAACCCAGGCACACAAAGGGCGGGCTACCTTCAAGTCCATACTCTTAGGTATAGACTTAATGCTTCTCCTTTGCTTAAACTAGATTACTCTGTTACTCACTGCCCAAAGGAGAAGGTACCCGTTTTGGCAGATGTGTTTAACACTAAGCAAAGTAACGAGAAACTCTATCTTCCGTAATCTTGTGTTTCTGAAGCTAAACTAACTAGTTTAGCTTTTTCGGCCCTATGAAAAAAAAAAAAACTTTTACTGAATCTTAATGCTTATAAAGGTGTAGATCTAAATGGTATTTATTCCTTGTTTTATTTTATAAAAACAGCTAATTTCTCAGCTTCCAAGTCGTAGGTTTTTTTTTTCTTTCTTTTCTTTTTTATTGCAAGTTAGCAAACGTTTTTTAATGAAAATTTTATGTCACCAAAGATACTATAGTTACTAATAGATTTCATATTTGTATTCTAGTTGGAACAAATGAGTAATGGTTAAATGATTGATGGAGCTCCGAAGCTCACAGCTTCTTAGAATATTGAGACCTAATAAAGAAAATTTTATAATTTACTATGAAATTATGTCCACGACAAATTTCAGCAAACCGTAGGCTGTCCTCTTCTGTATGCTTGACGGACGTAGGAAGATTTGTGCGCAATGTCAGAGGGTCAGTGAGTAATTCTCTTTCCTCTCTCTGAGTTGAAATTGGTACCTATGAAATGAAGAAAAGAAGAATCAGGGATAATATTTACTAACAGAAAATACATGGCAATCAGCCTATGACCTTATTCACAAATTTGATCCTGTTCTCTTTCGACAGTATTATTATAAGCACATTTTACCAATTCATACCAATATAGTGAATATGCTTGGTGATGAGCAACTTATTATTGGCCTGGTAAATTTAAAATGTTATTATTATTATTATTATTATTATTATTATTATTATTATTACTATTATTATTATTATTATTATCATTATTATTATTGTTGTTGTTGTTGTTGTTGTTGTTGTTGTTGTTATTATTAATTGCTAAGCTCCAACCCTAGTAGGAAAAGCAGGATGCTATAAAACCAAGGGCTCCCACAGGGAAAGTAGCCCAGTGTGGAAATGAAATATGCGAATAAAATACAAGAGAAGTTTAATAACAATAACAACATTAAAAATAAATCTTTCATATACAGACTATAAAAACTTCAAAATAACAAATTAAGAGAAATAAGATAGAATAGTGTGCCCGAGTGTGCCCTCAGGCATGAGATCTCCTACCCAAAACTGGAAGACCATGGTACAGAGGCTATGGCACTGCTCAAGAGTACAGAACAATGATTTGATTTTGAAATGTCCTTCTCCTAGAAGAGTTGCTTACCAAAGCTAAAGAGCCTCTTGTACACCTACGAAGACGAAGAGGAAAATAGCCACTGAACAATTACAGTGCATTAGTTAACCTCCTGAGAGAAGAAAAATTGTTTATAATTTCACTGTTTTCAAGTGAATGAGGAAAGAGGAGAATGCGTAAAGAATGTGTCAGACTATACTGTGTATGTGTCGGCAAGGATGAAATGAGCCGTAACCAGAGAGAGGGATCCAATGTTGTACTTTTTAAACTACAGACATCCCAAATGTATATGATGGTCTAATACAATAATTGCCCTAATGGCCTAAGATTCTTTCTTGCCTTCAGGCAATTGTAAAATGGAGGCTGGAAGTTGGATTTTCATGTCTAGATATGTGAAGCATAAAACATGATGAAAAATTTATTCAATTTGAAATATTGCATTAAATATCAAAGCCAGAAGAATTTGTTATTATCAAGACCAATATGTATACATATATGCATATATGTATATGTATGTATATATATATATCATACATATTTAAACATATGTATGTATATGTATTTTGTGTATATATATATATATATATATATATATATACATATATATATAAATATATATATATATATATATATATATATATATATATATATATATATATATATATATGTGTGTGTGTGTGTGTGTATATATATATACATATATATGTATCTATATATACATGTTTATATATATATATATATATATATATATATACACATATACATATAATCATATATATGTATATATATATATATATATATATATATATATATATATAGTTTATTATATGACATGTCTGTTTTGACGTTGTTTCTTATTTTAGAATGATTTATTGTTAATTTGTTCTCTTCATTTATTTATTTCCTTATTTCCTTTCCTCACTGGGCTATTTTTCCCTGTTGGAGCCCCTGGGCTTATAGCATCTTGCTTTTCCAACTAGGGTTGTAGCTTGGATAGTAATAATAATAATAATAATAATATATATATATATATATATATATACATATACATATAATCATATATATATATATATATATATATATATATATATATATATATATATATATATATATATATATATATATATATATATATATATATACATACATATATATATATATATATATATATATATATATATATATATATTTATATATATATATATATATATTTTATATAAATGGTTTTGGTTTTTCAAATCAGTCAAAAATACTCTTTAATATCAAATTTTCTCTGCCACGGAATCTTTTCTAAATAGCCTCATGTCTATTTCTATCGGTTATACGTTCGATTCCTTAGCAAGGATGAAATATTTTTTATTAAAAAAAAAATTCCCTATAGATCTGAGATCACATGACAGAGTAATTGTGATATGATAGGAGTATTTGTGGCTTTTATATATATATATATATATATATATATATATATATATATATATATATATATATATATATATATATATATGTATGTATATATTAACTTATGCATCAGAAACTTGGAGCCTTACTAAAGCCTTAAAACATGAGCTAGTTACAGGTTAAAGAGCTACGGGAAGAATAATAAAGGGAATAACAATAAGAGACAGAAAAGCAGCAAAATGGATACGTGAGCAAACATATATATATATATATATATATATATATATATATATATATATATATATATATATATATATATATATATATATATGTGTGTGTGTGTGTGTGTGTGTGTGTGTATATATATATATGCATGTATTATAGCCACGAAAGGAAAAATGAAAAAGACTTGATTGGAGTTAGTACTTTCATCCACTCAGGACATTATCAAACTCAGCAATGAGAATACATATGTTGTTGTTGGGGTATTAAAGCCAACACTTGTTGTTGGCACGGGCCTTTACCTTGGTTGGCCCGTAGAGGAAGAATACATATACAAAGACATCGTATTTATACAGGAGAAGAGGATCCAACAGCTGTCAGTTTCTTAATAATACCGGAGAAGTCAGATTTTAGATAAAAGGATAATACTGGATTAACGGAAAAAAGACCTGGGCTTAGATTCAAATTTCTACCTTGAGTACAGGAGATAAAAATGATTCAACAATATTTCTTTGGAAATAGTCATTTACATGGATTACTTTTTCCGTCTTTGACCAACCAATTCTGTGACTTGACCCTAGCCAGTGGGAGGCCAAGGCATTATTAAGAGAACCCCTGGAGACGGCCACCTGATGCTGTTTTAATCTGACTGGTATACTTTTTGATGTTTGGCCGACGTAAAATAGGTTACACTCTGAACAAGGAATGCTATATATTACATTATTATCATTTCCAGAACTATTCTTAATTAACATGTTTTTTAATGTAGATTTATATTTAAACACTATAGCAATGTCTAGTTTTTTCAAAAGGGGTATAACATCTAAAACACAAACATGAAATGGCAAACAAAGCATATTATTAATTGTTTCCTTCCTCTCTAATTGGACACTATAAAATGTTTTCTCAGCCTCCAATTAGAGAGGAAGGAAACAATTAATAATATGCTTTGTTTGCCATTTCATGTTTGTTTTTTAGATGTTATACCCCTTTTGAAAAAACTAGACATAATATAATTGTACATTAAAAAACATGTTAATTAAGAATAGTTCTGGGAATGATAATAATGTAATATATAGCATTCCTTGTTCAGAGTGTAACCTATTTTACGTCGGCCAAACATCAAAAAGTATACCAGTCAGATTAAAACAGCATCAGGTGGCCGTCTCCAGAGATTCTCTTAATAATGCCTTGGCCTCCCACTGGTTAGGGTCAAGTCACAGAATTGGTTGGTCAAAGACGGAAAAAGTAATCCATGTAAATGACTATTTCCAAAGAAATAATGTTGAATCCTTTTTAATCTCCTGTACTCAAGGTAGAAATTTGAATCTAAGCCCAGGTCTGTTTTCCGTTAATCCAGCATTATCCTTTTATCTAAAATCTGACTTCTCCGGTATTATTGAGAAACTGACAGCTGTTGGATCCCCTTCTCCTGTATAAATACGACGTCTTTGTATATGTATTCTTCGTACGGGCCAACCAAGGGAAAGGCCCGTGCCAACAACAAGTGTTGGCTTTAATACCCCAACAACAACAAGTATATGTATTCTCATTGCTGAGTTTGATAATGTCCCGAGTAGATGAAAGTACTAACTGCAATCAAGTCTTTTTTCATTTTTCCTTTCGTGGCTATAATACATTTTATATTCATCACGTGTCAGCTTTCGTGATTTTTACATACATACATACATACATACATACATACATACATATATTTATATATATATATATATATATATATATATATATATATATATATACACGCACAGTATATTTGATAAATACGACAGAACTCTAATACAATATATCCTCCAAGAATCCTGGCGATGACATACCTGCCATCCAATCACTAGCCTGAAGGAAAAGAGGCCTATGACTGAGACCTCAAATGAACAATGCCTAGCAGTTATGGAGCTCAAACAACAGTTACAGTATTGCTGCTGTTTTTCTGTCATAAAGAACTCAATCATTAAATGAGTCAACAGAGAGCAGTCTCTCAACTTCGCGGCATACTCTTTTATATCCATGAAGATATAACACATGATATTATCTTCATCTTTTTCTAATATATAGAATTCCAATCTTGTTGCCGAATATCACTAATAAGTTATTTCATACTTGGCAAGACGGCAGTACAAAAACAATATGATTACTCCAAAGACGTAATTTGACTGCAAACCCTTTTGCTATTGTCTTCCAGCAAAACTGAACCTTCTACGAGCCTCTACTTTTAATGATTTAAAGCCATTCTAAAATTTACAAAACTAATGGATTGATTAAATACATTAATTTCAGTGAAAATACGAATCTTTATCACTGTCATTAGTAAAATTGGCCTTCTCCGTTACACTCATGTTGTAAAGACATACACTGATAAATGGGGTGCACTCCCTTAATTAAAAGTACCAATACAGTCCAGATCCAATGTATAGGCTATGATTTGGAGCTATAAGTTAAGAGTAGTATTAACAACCTGATTCTGTTATGGATGTCCTAAAAAGCTCAAATATATTCTATGATGCTGTTCTATAAACCAGTGAAGTATTGGAAAAATCAAAATCTCTGAAAGTTTTTGGGGAAGGGTAAGTGGAATCCTAGAAGGAAGCACTTCACTCCTGGAATAATTAAAATGATTCAACATATGTTTCACTCTGAATCCATAATTCTTTGGAGCTTTAGATTAAGCTTCATATTATCCAGATAGGTATTTTAGCGGGTAATTTGAAATGGATGTAAGTTTCGAATTCTTTGGGAAATATACAAGCATTAGATTATAGAAAAATATTGATATAAGTCCAGAGATAATTCTCCTACATCAGCTAAGAGACTTGGGCTGGAGGATGATTAAAAAACACCAGTAATGCATTTAATGCACATAGACCACTGTAGATGAGGAAATGACTTCACTGTATGGAAAGTGTCTAACAATCTGCTCCCAAAAATGTAGGCTATGAACAAAGACTTGATATGTATACTTAAAATCTGCAAACATTCTACTTCAGTTTCATGAGAAGTGAGAGTGAAATCAACTTGCAGTCGAAAGTTAAACCCTTAATTTTTTTTTGAATGTAGGGTATAAGTTGGATGGACTGTGTCGGGGGTGACCTTCGATCGGGGGGATTGACCGGTGATGGAATGTGGGACGGAGGTAGATGGAGAACGCTGGCAAGAAACATCTACCCCACATAAAAGTGGGAAAAGGTGCAGACAAAGAATAAGACAAAGAAGAAGGAGGGTATAAATTGATTTTGTTTACACATGGCTGGCTATAGGTGAGTCTCACGAATGTTGTAAGAAAAGAATGACAATTCCTTTACTTGTTAAGAAATTTATACCATTTGATTCTGTTCCTTTATTGATTTAGTTAATTGTAAGGTAATGTTTCCCTTCACCTGTAGCTATTCCTGTTCCTCTAAGAAGAATTAGAAAGGTCACCTACAATGACTGTGAAAATATAATTTGAGATCCCAGAAGAAATTCCCATCTATTACCAATACAAATAGAGTAGCGCAGAGCACGTTGCCATGCTGAACAGGTGATAGAATAATTTTTTTCTAATGTTAATATAGGCCTTGCAATTATCATCTTTAAATAGTTAAACTATGGCAAGTTCCTATATTGTTGGGTAACTGTGGTTATGCAATATTCTGTTGAAAATGCTTATACAAGTTTGGTGTTCTTACTCAGATGTTATTTGATTTTGTATGGAAATCATCAAGGTCAGATCTGGATCATATCAGGAAGTTGAGAGCATATTTACAACGATATTGGTAACCTGGGGAATCTTTTGATTTTTGGGATATACTCCCCAAATGCTCACCCAATGAATGGCACACTCTCAAAGGACATATTGAATTAACTGTTAATTTTGAAAGTAGTTGGTGGATTTGAAGTATACTTACTAGTAATTATACTAACTTTCCTGCAAATGGCAGGTGGAGGAAAAGATGATGGTCGATACTGATGTTGAGCTACTTTGATTTGTTATTAAAACTGTTCTGTATTTCTTGTATAGTAGGATTAATTATTCTGTCCAATTTTTGTGACTATTAATACATTCCTAATTTTATGCAAAGCTCGAATTTATGATTACCACCAAAGAACGGGTTGTTAACAGAACAAACTTCATCATCATCATCATCATCATCCGTTACTAATCCACTGCAGAACAAAAAAAAAAAAAAAGAAAAAAAAAAAAAAAAAAAAAAAACAGACATATCCTTCCGCTTGCGTCTGTTTATGGAATTTATCACTATATTGGCCTTGGAATTTATATACCATACCACACCGCAATCTTTCTTACTACGCCAATCCGTCGTCTCCTCTTCCTTTCCCTATTTCTTTTGCAATCTCCAGGGACCCATTCTGTTATTCTTGATGTTAATCTATTATCTGTCATTCTCATTATAAGTACTGCCCATGTCCATTTCTTTTTCTTTCACGTTGCTATAATATCCTGTACTTTAGTTTGTTCTCGTTTCCATGTTGCTCTTTGTATATCTCTCAGTGTTATTCTCATCATTATTCTTTCCATAGCCCTTTGTTCTAAGGCTTTAGTAAGTCTCCAAGTTTCTGATGCATAAGTTAGAACTGGTAGAACCCTCTGATTCAATATTTTTCTTATGAGATTCCGAAAGCGACATTCTACCTTCCATAATTTCATTTTGTTTATCAAAAGTTCTCTATCCCATGCTTATCCTTCTTTTAATTTTGGTCTCGTCTCCTGAGGAAACACTTACTATCTGTCCTAAGTACGTACTGTATATTTATTGAAAATATATAGAGGTTCGTCCATAACCCTTATCTGTTGTCTCTGCATTTTCATTGAACATTATATTCGTATTACTCATATTAAGATTATCTTAGTTTTACTCCTATTCCTTTTCAGTCCTATATTTCTGCTTTCTCTATTTAAATCTTCTATTATCTTTACCAATTCCTTCCATGTTTCATTAAACAGAACTATGTTAGTTACAAATCGGTATTCCCCATTTTCCCAATCTAAAATTTTAAAAACTTCTTCTTGGCATGCTGTGAATAATTTAAGAGAGATGGGGTCTCCCTGTGTAATTCCTTCCTCAATCAGAATTTTCTCACCAGCTTTATGTAGTTTTTGAATTGCTGTACTTTAGGTATAGATATCTTCAAGTGCTCTAACATATGATTCCTCTATTCCTTGTCTTTGAAGGGCTTTCATTACTGCTGTAGTTTGACAGAATCAAAAGGTTTCCCATGTATGGAATTTATAGACATAAATACCATACATAGTGGTTTGTCATAATCTGTTGATTTTTCTATTAGCTGGTTGCTCATTTGGTTGATTACTTTGCCTGAGATGATCTTTGAAAATATTTTATATATCACGGAGAGTAAACTTATTGGGCGGTAATTTTTCAGGTCTTTTGTAGATCCCTTTTTTTGTGAATTAGTATAATAATAAAGCTTTTCCAACTATAGGTATAGAGGATTCTTGCAGACATTTTGTGTAAGGTTCGTCCAGTTTTACTACGATGAAATCTCCTCCATTTATCATAAAATCAATTGTTATGTCATCTTCTTTTTATGCCTTTTAATGCTTTCTTTACTTCTCCTACTGTTACGTTATGTACTGCAATTTCTATCAGTCCATCTCTATTGTTGTCAATATTTCCATTTTCATCCTTTAAAGCAAACATCTCTTGATCCCCTGTTTCAAATCTTCTTTTCATCAATTTGATGCTTCTTCCTTTCTTTAGAGTTTCCTAAATTTTGGTCTTATTGTGTTTACGAATGTCTTAGGTTTTTGTTTGTTTATTTTTTGGATAGTTCTGCTAATTCTCTTTCCTCTCTTTCGGACTTTACCCTCATTTCCAATCTTTTCTCTATTAGGGTTTTGGTCTTTTCTGATAGTTTTCTTTGATCTTGTTTAGGAACTTTTCCACCTATCTCTCGTGCTGATTCTAATACAAATTTTGTTAAATTACTGTTAATCTTTTCTTTACTTACATCCAATTTATCATGTAGCTGGGAGTACCTATTTTGTATTTCCAAACCAAACCCATCAGATTTTTTTTATTATAGGAGTGTTTATTTTTTTTCTTGAAATTAGTTTTATCTTTATTTCCTCAGATCTAAAAAAAAAAATTGTCTCTCTCCATTCATATGGTCGCTTGGCTTTAACTTGTTTATCAGTGTTACATATTTAACGAAATTAACTTATCAGTTGGAATAAAATGTATTCCGTTTTTCGTTTATCCATTTTTCATAAAAAAAGATGTTCACGATTTCAAGATTTAAAGTTTCTTCCAGCAAATTCTAGAAATTCTCCTCTGTCATTTCTTGTGCCTACTCAGAATTTACATACTCTCTTCTTTTGACCTACTTTAGCATTGGAATCGCCCAAAATAAACCAGACATTCTTTATTTAAAGTGCACTCCAGTTGTGTGAATAACTCAATCGAGAAGTTGATGGGTTTATTAATACCTTGGAACTCTTCTTAATCCCTTCTACTACAATCACTTCCTTAAACTTAGGCTGCACTGTTAAAAAAACGTAATTTTCATCGGAAATTCTCCGTAAAACTATAATGTTCTCAGCCGCGTTTCAGGAAAATACAGGCGACCGTAATTTTATCTTACTTTGTTTCTATCTTTTGCGGGTTAGTGAACGTAATATCACTACTTTACGTCAATATATCCGTTTAAAATATGGTAAAGATTCTGGAATAAATGTTACCAAGCATTTACCGTTTTTTAATGCAAATTTTTAAGTGTAGCATGGTATGTCAAAGCATTAATGCTGTAATGTAGGTGCACGTTGGTTATTGTTATTTTTAATTACTAGATGACTGTCTGACAATCATCTAGCCAAACTCATTACGGCAGTTAGAACAAACTATTAAAATGCAAATACATGACAAAGTAATGGCCAGGGTATGGAAATGAATATATTTACCGGTACCAAGAGCCTAATATTATTTTTTCCTATTATTGATGCAAGGAGATTGTCTCTCACATTGGCTATGACATCACCCCATGTCTACTGCATGTGAGGGAGCTCATGAATCAACTTAACCCCACCATCATGGGTGATGTTGTCAATAGGGAGCAAATAAACTTAACAATTTGTATATTTTCTAAAAAGACCAGTTTTTGTACTACTACTGTCCTAATAGTAGCAAATAAATCAAGAGGTCTTTATAGACTGTATCTGAAAAAATATATATGATTTTTTCCTTGACT
>NC_090742.1:51349647-51369647 GCF_036898095.1 Palaemon carinicauda
TCATTTCTGAATAAAGCGAAGGTGTCATTAACATATCTGACATAAAACAGGGGATGGTATTTCAAAGGGCAATTTTAGAGCATGGTCTCCTCAAGGGAGCACATAAAAATGTTAGTAAAAGTGGGTCCCAGAGGGGAACCCATAGCCATACCATCCACTTGTTATAAAGCTTACCATTAAAAACAAACGCGGTGTCCAGCACCACCAACTCCAAAAGTTTCTTAAGATGTGCAATTGAAAGAATTAAAAGCGGCATGTATACAATATAGTATAGCGATAACAAAACATTATGCCAATCAAATAGAGAGCACTCAGCCATGCTTATAAATGAGGCGAGGATTCCCTTTCTGTTATGCTGTATGAGAAATTGTGGTCTTTCTTACATGTATATCATATTTTTCCTAATATATGTGAGTTCCCTTTATCATATTTAAATAACACAAACTAATCAAGAGACATTATTTCTATTATATTTTTGCCTTGGTATTTTTTTTTATATGTTTACACCGTCACGAACATACAAACCAATACATACACGCACACACATAAATATATATATATATATATATATATATATATATATATATATATATATATTTATATACAGTATATATGCTGTATATATATATATATATATATACATATATATATATATATATATATATATATATATATATATATATATATATATATATATGTGTGTGTGTGTGTGTGTGTGTATGTGTGTGTAAAGAATAATGATGGGAATAAGACTAAGAAAAAGAATAACATGGATATGTGAGCAAACTAAAGTAGAGGATATCCTAACAACATGTAAAAAAAGGAAATGGACATGGGCAAGCTATATAATGAGAATGGAGAATGACAGATATTAGATGGTCATTAAGAATAACAGAATGGGTCCCTAGAGATTGCAAAAGAGGCAGGGGAAGGAAAAGAAGACGGTGGATTAACGAACTAATAAAATTGGCAGATGTAAATGGGCATAGAAAGACCATAAACAGACGCAAGAGGAAGGACATGTCTGAGACCTCTACAACAACTCATTTGTCCACTTCTAGTCTACTGCAGGACAGAGGCCTCAACATGTGAATTGATGTCAAGGGGTTTGGGCAGTTTTCATCACCACCCTGGCCAGTGCGGATTGGTGATGGTGGGAGATTTTCGTTTTATTGCTCATAGCAACCCATCCTAGTGTGGGTGTCTCTGACTAGTAAAGCTTTCCTGATCATGACGATACGATATATATATATATATATATATATATATATATATATATATATATATACATATATATATATAACAAAATCAGTCGTTTCCAGTCCACACCATCATAAGGCGTCAGAAATGTCTTGGTCATGGATATGAGTGGAAATAAGAATTGGACATATGTATATCGTCACCAAGTTTGATTAAACTTTTAAGTAATTTTAATGTATGGCAAGATATTTCTTTACCTTCAGATCATGCCCCGATTTCTTTGACTTTACACCCTTTAATAAATGATATGTATGCCTTGTGTTCACGTGCTAAATATCTAGGAGATCATGCCACTATGTATACTAATATACCTAATAATACCTTTATCAAGAGACCTATAAAATTTGATCAAATAAATGTAGAGTGTTTTCGTAATCATCTTCTGAGGCGAGATTTGACTATTCTTAACCATGATAATATTGATGAATATGTTAATACTGTGTCAAATATTTTGTATGAGTGTAATCAAATCAGTCGTGTCAGGTATACTAGTCCATCAAATACTGTTATCAATCAATCATTAGAAAGATGGGATATGTTGTTGAATGATAGTGATGATGCTCGGGTTTGGCAAGCCGTAGATTGGAAAAGTCAATATCAGGAAACGAACGATAGCTGTATTCGCCCTAATGATGAACAATTCAGGGAATTTTATGAAGAATTTTTTAACCCTACGAGACCAACAGAAAACCGAATGGATCTGAGTGATTATAACGTTACAATCCCTGTTTGGATAGTGAGAACCTAGAGAACGAAGTAAAAACTCAAATACACAAGCCAAAGACTGACAAATCTGGAGGACCCGACGAATTATGTCCAGGGCTTTTCAAGGTATTACCAGTTCAGTGGGCAATGTTGTTGACTTCGTTGTTTAATGTCCTTTTCTCTTCAGCTCGTTATCCCTTTCCTTGGCAATTGGCTAGGCTAGTTACAATATTCAAACGAGGTGATCGTATGCGTCCTGTTAATTAACGTTGAATTAATGTAATTAACGTGATTTCAAAGTTGTATGACATGGTCTTATGTAACCGTTTAATGCAATGGTTTTCTCCCTATAGAGAACAGGCTGGTGGACAACCTAAAAGAGGATGTATTGAACATGTAGTAACGTTAAGACTATTACTTGATTTGGCTAAAAGGAAAAAATTACCTCTGCTTGTTACCTTAGTAGACTTTTCCCAAGCTTATGACCGTGTGCCAAGAAATACGTTATTCTGTATGCTTAAACGGTTGGGTTGTGGGGCAGTGATGACTGCTGCTTTGGTAGTGATGTATCATGCTACACGTAGCATTATAGGAACTGCTGTTATTTCAGCTACGGTGGGAGTGCGTCAGGGAACCCCTACTTTATGTATCCTCTTTGTATTATATGTTAATGATCTGATCAAGTTGATTGAAGATAATTGTGGTCTTGATGAGTTCCTGGTGTGGCTGCATGTTTTTGTATTGATGGATGATACTGTCATATTATCTACGACTAGGAGTGGAATGATACATAAATTAGGACTTCTTAATCAGTTTTGTCAAAATAATGGTATGAAAGTAAATATGAATAAAAACAATTTTTTTGCTATTAATGTAGGGATGATTGAACGTGAACCAATAAAAGTGGATGATTTGACGGTGTCATGGTGCGACCGATATTTTTATTTGGGAAGTGTTTTTACAAGTGATGGGTTGGTATCGTCTGCCATTGCTGCTCATGCGCAAGCAAAAATGTGCCACATTTTAAAATTCATATCTTTTGTAAATAAAAACAACGATGTGCCATTTTATGTAAAGAAGAAACTTTTTAATGCGGCTTTAATGTCAACAATTCTTTACGGGTGTGAGCCCTGGATTAATGGAGATCTGAAACCTATTGTTAAATTGCATAACTGGGGAATTAAACAACTATTAGGTGTTCGGAAGTCAACATGTAATGATCTGTGTTATTTGGGAGTAGGAATGCCAACACTAAAAGCTATAGTAAGAGATAAAAAAAAGGAATTTTTTTCAAAAATATGAGGAGAGATAGGAACGGGATGGTAGACGATCCATGGGTACATGCAATACAACTTACTTTAGAGTGTAATACACCTACTGGTAGATATGTTTCAAACTTGATTTCGATAGGTAAAGATGAGATATAAGATTTTCAAAACTTAAAAGAGGCTGTAATAGAATCTAATTAATCTCGTAGAGAGACTTATAGATTATTGAATCCTGAATTTACTGTACACGATGTTTATACAAAAAAAAAAAAAATAATGTTAATGATATACACAGAACTTCTTTTACTAGATTAAGGTTAAGCGCTCATAACCTTGCTATTGAAACAGGTAGGTGGAACAGAAGAGGTCGAGGTCTCCTCCCAGTAGAGGAGAGGCTATGCCCTTGTGGCGAGGTACAAACGGAGCTGCATGTGGTGGAGTCCTGCCCTATTACACATAGTATACGAACTGATTATAATATAAATTCATTTCATCGGATCCTTGCCAAAGATGTACTCACCACTGTGAAAATTTCCAGCTCAATCTTGAACTGTTACCCATAGATATATTTTCTTTGGTTTAACATTAATTTTTAATTTTATGTTAAAGTGATTTATATGAAATATGCTTAATGATTTTAATTATGATATATGCTAAGGAACTATTATAGATCCTGTAATTTCATGGACTACATTGTATATGAAATAATGTAAATATCCCGATTGTATAATAGATTAATGTTAATATGTGATTATATTTATTGTAATTTTTAATGTAGAATTTGTGGTCAATAAAAAGCTATCTCTCTATCTATCTATCTATCTGGGGTCTGGCCATTTTCCTCACCACGCTGGCTACTGCGAATTGATGATGATTGTAGGAGACTTTGGTCTGATCGCTCACAGCAAACCAACCTTACTAGTACAGCTTGGCTGATCCTAGTGATACACAAACATTTACACCACGTTAAGGTGTGTCTGTGTGTGTGTGTGGTTGGGTGTGTGTGAGATACTCTCTGTTTCACTCTCCCTCACATAATATTGTTATGTCGATCTTCATCTTTAACAACATGTACATCAACAACACATATGAATATGTTGTTAATTATTCGGCACATTAATTTCATTGTTAAAATCAAACGCCTGCTGCGAGGATCCTGAATCTTCTGAGTATATTAGCACTAGATATAGATATACATTTTAGTGATCTACTAAACATTATGTTTTCCTTTACCCGGACTAATGCTTATTCACACTTACACATAGACAAATACCTGCTAAATGCATTTAGAATGAATTGGAGTGTTAGAAACCCCAAATGGTAACACTTCAAGGTATAAAAGAAAATCCCTTTGTTTGGTTTTTAGATCAATAGAGAAAATCTCCACAGAAACATTAATGACTTGAAAAAATACTATTGTTGAGGGATAGAAAAGGTATGGAAATGACACACTCCGACAATGAAGCAACGTAACAACAGACCTATTTACATCAGTATATAGATATCTTACTAACGACATCTCAAAAATCCCTAATCTAAAATAAAAAAAATAAGTTATGTAATCATTTACCTGCGAAAGAAATCTAGGGAACATGCCAGGCTGTGGTTTGTAGTCCTCTGAAGATAGTCTGAGGTCATGCTTCACTTGGAGTGTTAGCAAGGCAGAACGATGGGAAAAAAAAGAATAAAAGAATATTTTCAATTAGTTATTTATATTATGCAATTTAAAATTATACTACATTAGCTATATATTGAAGAGCACAACAATATTTTCGAATTGGTACTAAGCACCATAAGTTAAGATTATATAACATCAACTGATCACTAGAAAAACAAATATGACACTTATTCATCTGCATTATATAAACCAGTGTGCTTAATAGTTATAAATAGACTAAATCCTAACGAAGCCCATTTTGACATAGCAATATATATATATATATATATATATATATATATATATATATATATATATATATATATATATATATATATATATATATATATATACTGTATATATATATTTATATATATATATATACATAAATACATATATACTTATACATAAATATATATATATATATATATATATATATATATATATTGTATAAGTGAGTAATTACATATATATTTCCCTGTAGATATTATGTATATATATGCATATATATATATATATATATATATATATATATATATATATATACAAATACAATGTATAAGTTAGTAATTTCATATATATTTCCCTGTTGATATCATAAATAAATAGATAAATAAATATATATATGTATATATACATATACATATATATATACATATATATATATATATATATATATATATATGTATATATATATATATATATATATATATATATATATATATATAGATATATATATATATATATACTGCATATGATATCCGGCCTGGAAAATATTGAAAGTAGTTACTTACCAGTTTTGAAGACAGGTAGATCAGGTGGTTGAGGTTGCGCATAAGGTTTGAGCGATTTGATATCGTTTCTTGTGACGTTTCTGTAATTCACTCAATAGGTTATATATCTGGATGGTACATGACATAGACCAGAAGAATACGGGAAATAATAGTCAAGCAAATAATGGGAGGATCCTCCCTATTTAGTATAAATTGAAAATCTTGTAGTGTAAATAATGCTTCAAAACTATTAATAATCAAAGTAATATAGGAATGATTCCAGCCAATAATATCTTAATTTGTTTCTTACAACTGTTCAATATTTGAAGTGTATAATAATTTTCCATACGTATCAAATAAAATTTTCAGAATATACACTATCATACTAAAATTTTTTATTAAGGTTTACTTAACTAAATACACTTCTATCTCTCCTAAGGAAAAGTGCAAAAAAAGAAAGAAAAAAAAAAAGAATGTCGACATATATTCACATAGTGTTCGACTGGCCTAGCATCTGACGCTCTTCCCATCCGGGACTTGTTTTCCTGTTGTTTTTAAGACCTAGAGGAAGTAGACCTAAAACAGACCACCACAACCGCTCAGGGCAATAAAATGTCTTCGCTTCGAAAACATGGGTAAAGTTAGTATGAAAATAGTGGAAAAGCTGTGACGGGACAGAATTTTTTTTGCTCCATGGCCAATGGGTATTATGAAAGTTGACTGGAATCATAATGTATCATTTAAACCCCATCGACAATTTTATAAATGGGTTACTTCTCGCTCACGACATAATATATTACTTCATTACATTGTCTTCCCTTTAAATGTGAGGGGGGGGGGGGTGCCAGGAGGTGCTACCTCTCCGTTTTCAGCGAGTCTCTTCGAGGTGAAGTTGCAAACTCCAATCTCTAAATCTTGTCCCACTGATGTTCATATGGAAATAAGTGAGAGAGAGAGAGAGAGAGAGAGAGAGAGAGAGAGAGAGAGAGAGAGAGAGAGAGAGAGAGAGAGAGAGAGTATGTAATCTTTACAAAAGGTGACCTGGCGCAATACTATAGGTGAAAAGTTCCAACCTCGTGTATTTCCGTATTGATATCTTGCTATGGTGTTAAGAAAAGATCATGACATAAGAAAAAAACTAAATAATGAATATTAGATCAATAATTTGTAAATTCAAACCAAAGTTTTGAGTAAAAAATATCACTTGCTTGTAGTTCTTATCAGTATTAAAAGAATGATCATCTACAATTAAAATTAGCAACAATTATCATTAGTAATTACAGAATATAGCATCCAGATAGCCTTGTATATTTATTGTGACTTCTCTTATCAATTGCAAATATATCGCAAATTTTCTGTGTGGCAAAATATGCATATTCTCAATTTCACGTAATAAAATCTGTTAGAGATTGAACTAAGGGAATTCAAGGTAAAAGAGAAATAAGTAAACCCACCTGAAGCGGTTTCGGTCAGCTCCCTCACGGAGGATAACACATCGACAGCTGTTCCGTAAAGTCTTTCATCAAACGCGGCGCCAACTATGAGGGCAACGTCTAAAGTCTTCAGATGTGTAGAAACTAAGAAATTTTGCAATAAATAAGTTAATTGATTTGAACCCAGGAAAACACATAAATATATACATTCATACATACCTACACACACAAGTATATACATATATGTATATATATAAGCATATATATATATATATATATATATATATATATATATATATATATATATATATATATATATATTTATATATATATATATATATATATATATATATATATATATATAAACGACAACACCAAATGCAGCCGTTTTTATTCAACTGCAGTACAAAGGCCTCAGGGGGTTTGGCCAGTTTTCATCACCACGTTGCCCAGCGCGGATTGGTGATGGTGTGAGATTTTCCTCTGATTGCTCACAGCAAAGCACCCTAGTATTGATGGCACTGACTAGTACAGCTTTGCTGATTATAGCGATACCCGAATCCTTCCACCACATTAAGATATTCCCACTCAGAAAAGGTATTATATATATATATATATATATATATATATATATATATATATATATATATATATATATATATATATATATATATATACATACAAATTTCTTAGTTTGTCAATCCATGATCTTCTCCTCCTTCCCTTGCTACTTTTGCAATATCTCGGGACAAACTCTGATATTCTTAATATTCCTTTTTTCTCTGTCATTCTCATTATATGTCGTGCCCACGTCCATGTTTTTCTTACTTGTTATTAGAATATACTCCACTTCAATTTGCACTTGCATCCATGTCGTTCTTTTTCTTTCTCTTAGTGTAAATCCCATTATTATTCTTTCTATGGCTTTTTGAGTTGGTACTGTACTATAATATTTTCTAAGTGTCTAGGTTTCTGGTGCATAAGTTAATGCTGGTAGGATTATCTGATCAAATACTTTTCTTTTTAGAGAAAGTGGCATTTTACTTTCATTAAACTCATTTAGTTTACCAAAAGCACTCCATCCTATGCTTATCCTTATTTCAATTTCAGTCTCATGTCTTGGGGAAACATTGACTGCCTATCTCAATTACATATATGCATTGATAATCTCTAGAAGTTCGTCCATAGCCCTTATTTGTTGTCTCTCTGCATTTCCATTGACCACTATCTTAGTTTCACTCATATTCATTTTCAGTCCAACATTTCTGCTTTTTCTTTTCAAATCTCCCATCATCTTTTGCAATTCCTCTCATGCTTCAGTAAATAAAACTATGTCATCTGCAAATCTTAAGTTGATAAGTTAATCCTCATTAATGTTAATTCCAATATTTTCCAAATCTAAAATGTTAAAACCTTCTAAACATGCTGCGAGGAATTTAGGAGAAATGGGGTGTCCGTGCCTAAATCCATTCTCAACTGGAATTTTCTCACCATCTTTATGTAGTTTTAGGATTGATGTGCTACCTGTATAGATATATTCAAGAATTTTAAAAAGAGATTCATCTGTTATTTTCTTTTGAAGGGATTTCATTACTCGTAAATTTTTGACAGAATCAAATGCTTTCTCACGATGTTTAAATACCATACATAGTGATTTGTCATACTCAGTTGATTTTCTCACTAACAGGTTAATTACATGGAAATGGTCAGTCGTTGAATACGAGCTACAAAACCTGCCTGCTCTCTTGGTTGATTAAAGTCTAGCTGTCTTTCTATTCAGCCTAATATGATCTCTGTAAATATTTTATATATCATTAATGATAAACTTATAGGGCACTGATTTTTTATGTCCCTTATGCCTCCCTTTTTGTGATTTGATATTGTGACAAAGTTCTTTCAAGCTGTAGGTGTAAAGCATTCTTGCGAAAATTTGGTGCAAAGTTCAAGGAGTTTTACTATTATGAAATCTCCTCCATCTATTATTAAATCAATTGCCTTATATATACACACACATATATATACATACATATATATGTGTATGTATATATATATACATATATACATATATATATATATATATATATATATATATATATATATATATATGTATATATATATGTATATGTATGTATATACTGTATATACACATATATACAAATATATGAAATATATTATATTTATATATATACTGTATATATACACACACACACACACATATATATATATATATATATATATATATATATATATATATACACACAGTATATATATACACACACACATATATATACATATATATATACATATCTATATATATTTATATTCATGTATATTCAAATAAACCGTATATTTCAATACGTTAATGTCTGGATTCTCTTATCGTCCTCAGGATAGTCTCAATGGTGGAACCACTCAAAGTCAATAGCTTCTGGCCGGCCAGAAATACATACATATATACCGGTATAGGTATATGTATGTATATATGTATACATAAATATATAAATATTTGTATATCATTATCATCATCCTCATCATTATCAAACATGACCTCCCCCATACGTCTGCTTATGGTCTTCCTATGCCAGTCTATACCTGCCAATTTTCTTAGGTCGTCAATCCATCGTCTTCTCTTCCATTCCTGCTTCGTTTGCAAACTCTAGGACCCATTCTGCTATGCTTAATATTCGTCTATTATAATGTCCTTCTCATAATATGTCCTGTCCACATACATTTCTTTCTCTTACAGCTGTTAGAATATCCTCCACCTTAGTGTGCTCACATATCCATGTTGCTCCTTTTCTGTCTCTTAGGTTTATTCCCATCATTATTCTTTCCATTGTACTTTGAGTTATAACTAGTTCATGTTCTAAGTCTTTATAGTGTTCTAAGTTGCTGATGCATAAATTAGTATTTGTAGGACCAACCAGTTCAATATTTTTTTTCTTTTCAGAGGAAGTGGCATTTTACTTTTCAAACTCTCATCTTGTTTACCAAAAATCTCCATACTATGCTTATCCTTCTTTTTAATTTTAGGTCTCGTGACATGGGGGAAACACTTACGGTCTCTCCTCATTAAGTATATGCATTAACAAATTCTAGAGGATTGCCCATAACCCCTATTTGTTATCTCTACATT
Organism: Palaemon carinicauda; assembly: GCF_036898095.1. Taxonomy (NCBI): domain Eukaryota; kingdom Metazoa; phylum Arthropoda; class Malacostraca; order Decapoda; family Palaemonidae; genus Palaemon; species Palaemon carinicauda. The sequence continues at coordinate 51,359,880 of NC_090742.1, forward strand.
TTCATTGAACATTATTTTAGTTTTACCCATATTGATTAACCGCCTGATACTGTATTTCTGCTTTCTCTATCAAAATCTTCTTTAATCTTTTGCAATTCCTCCCATTATTCACTAAAGAGAACTATGCCATTCGAAAATCTGAAATTGTTGCGGGTATTCCCCCAATAATGTTAATTTATATATTTTCCAAATCTAAATTATGTGAACAATTAAAGTCTACCTGTCTTTTTATTTGATCTAAGATGATGTTTGTAAATATTTTGTATATTACTGAAAGTATACAGATTGGGTGGTAATTTTTCAAGTCTTTTGTGTCTCCCTTTTTGTGAATTAGTATAATGCTAAAGTTTATCGTAGCTGTAGGTTAAGAGAATTCTAGCAGACATTGTATGTAGGCTAAAGTTCTGCCAGTTTTACTACTATGAAATCGCCTCCGTCTAGCATTTAGTAGATTGTTAGACCATCTTCTCCTGCTGCTTTGCCTCTTGTCATGCCTTTTAATGCTTTCTTTACTTTACCTTTATTTCCAATCTGTTCTTTATTAGGTTTTTGGTCTTTTCTGATAGTTTTCCTTGGTCTTGTTTCAGAACTTTTCCACTTTGATAAATTGCTATTCATTTCCTCTTTACTTGCTTCCATTTCATATAGGATATATATATATATATATATATATATATATATATATATATATATGTATATATGTAAATATATACACACACACACATATATATATATATATATATATATATATATGTATGTAAATATATATATATATATATATATATATATATATATATATGTGTGTGTGTGTGTGTGTGTGTATATATATATATATATATATATGTGTGTGTGTGTGTGTGCGCGTGTGTGTGTGTACATTCGAACATTTTTATGTGATGCAGCTAATGTTAGTAGGGTATAGCTCAAGCAGAGCGTTGAGACGCGTCTCTTGGCTTACTGATTGTCATCTCTGACCACTGAGCAATAAACATTGTGGCCGTTGATTATTTCTAAGGTCTCGTGATAAAGGGAAATGATCTTGCATGAAATTCATTCTCATTCGAAATATGTATAAATATCTTGAATGGTGGAATATTTCAAAATTATTTTCCCTTATTTGAGGCTGAAAAGGAGGCAAACACAGAGTATTGCAGCGTTCCTCTTTCGTTTGAGTGTCTGACAATATATTCATGATCAATATGATTTGAAGACTTCTGGTATTAATTGCGAGGTTAACACGAATGCAAAATTTAATGAAATTGGTTACTAAGATCCCCTTAAACGTTTTCAGAAGTATATGCAATTAATAATTTTTCTTGCGGTGTTATTGTTGGCCTTTGAATATAAATAAGCCACTTTCTAGTTTTTGCTCAATAGACTGAAAGAATGCAAAAACATACTGTAATTTTATTTAACTCGCACAGCCTCTCATAGAGAAAGTAAAGTACCCCCTATTTTCGTCAAGTTGGTGATTGCTTCTTAACATTCATATCATGAATAAAATTTACTGTATGAAAATATATTTCATGATAAATATAATTCTATAATATCTATCATATCTTGTAGACATAAACTCTCATCGAGTTCTTACGCTTAGTGTTAAAAATTTTATGCTTCCACATATTGGATAAATTGCACAATTTCTGTCACAAATATGTTGCGAACATATTGACAGATTTCATATAATTTTCAGTTCGTATATATTTCATGAAATTATTAATAATTGCAAATGAATACTACGATTACTGAAAGGTCTATGTATCTTTTCAATACGTATCAGATAACTAGAGATTCCAGTCCCATCAGAAATCTTTGCAGAGATAATACTAAATTGCGTTCTTAGGCTATAACAGATATGCAGCTGTATATTATACGAAAAAATATTATAAATCACTCTATTATGCAGCAATAACTAAACTTACTTTTCTCTAGCTTTTACTTTGTACCGGGTGGATAATTAGAATAGTTGTTAGAAGACTCAATATAGCTTGTCATTGTCGTTTATGAGTCAGAGAACATATTAGATATACTGACTATGGTGGACTCAGATTTTTTCTTTTTTTTTACTAGTGGTAACAAACAAACTTTGCCCAAACGTATTTACGAGTGTTTTATTTGTTTTGAGTATAATTTAGTAATTCAGGACACAGTGGCACAATGTCAAAGCTTGAGAACGGATCTTAGTATCAACTTACTGAGAAACGTTAATGGAGAAATCGAGAACTATTCAAGTTCTTTTGATCTCAGTAGATGGAGATATATAGACATACATTGATATGTGGGGTTTTTTTTAGTCTGTTTTTAATTTGCCTTTGAACTGTGTATCTTAGAGGTAACTTTTTAAAGTACGAGAAGCTTCTCAGTGTACTATTGAAGAAAATGATAGCAATGGGCTTATGTATTCACAAAGTATGGCATTTTTTGATGGTCCTACATGTAAGATTGGCCTGACGCTGCCTTGTATAGCATGTGGATATCTACTAAAGTCAGATAAAGAGGTAAGGGTTTAAACAATCTTTTAACAGGAAGAGTCTCTACTAGACCAAGCTATGCTATAAAAAAAGATTGAAAAAAACTCTGCACTAAAGCTAATCTGAGATCTACCCAGAACTGTCTGCGGTATTTCTTTCACAATATAAGATCGTGATCAATTTGGGTCGGCTTTTTTAAATCTGCCAATTCATTTCTGTATAATAATATTCTTTCATTATAGCACAGTCGCATACCTGGTACTTCATTTTTGTGCACACTCTAAACCTTCTATTTGCATGAATAAATGGCCTCTGTATTGCCGGTTACAACTCTTCAAGCATTATAAATGTTTTGCCAGAACTTTTATATCATCCCTAATCCTTTCAACCATTTCAACTAATTCCATTTCCAATATTCAATATTTAGGCCTGCACACAATATTAACTAGCTTATCGCTCAAATCTAGTTCATTTCCTAAGAACGATAGAGTGACACTTACATGTACATAGACTTAACATCCATCTTTATCAATAAGAAAATTGAGTTGGGTCATTTTTTTAAAACCAAAAGCAATCTCGTATTTCTATGATATTTAGCATTTCTAGAAAACCGAATATGAGACATGATAAAGAAATCAATACCACTTTACAGTCAGATTGAGGTAGAGTGTTGGCAATATCTACAATACAACCTACAGAGACAGTTAGTCATCCAACATCATATGGCACGAGGGTGATCGTCGGCATTTACCCCTCTCGCCATGAAATCGTTTCACAGGCCCACAGTCATAAAGACCCTCGTGGAAACGGTGCCAATACCCGTTGGGGCATCAATTTTCTTTAAGTAGAAAATGGTTCGATATACCACATGTTTGTCTGGTACGTGAGGTTCCCGAAATAATAATAATAATAATAATAATAATAATAATAATAGTAATAATAATAATAATAATAATAATAATAAAACATGAAATGGAAGAAAAAAGAATGATGCAATCGATATGCAAAATGTTTCTTCTATGAAAAAATATTTTGAATTATTTTCCAGACTGTTGTACGAAGACTCCCTAATAAGAACTCGAAAGCAATACTTTAACGCTTTTATTTCGACTTTCATCCAAAGATTTTTTTATATTCACATAGGATTGATGTTAATCTTATTATCAACATCACAAAACTTTATTCTATGAATAAATTTGCACTATTCACCCAAGGTTTTTAATGTATTTTGAGTATTTCCAAATCACAACCGGGCGGGGCGAGGAAGTATCAGCTTAAAGCAGTTAACAAAATCGTGGTGTGGCACTTGAGGGGTTGGCTTTACCGACGACCACCTGTTGGTGCCTCGGCAGAGGAGAAACTTTATGACATAATGCCCCAATGGCCCCGAAGGTTTCTGTGGGGCGCAAAGAGGGGAGCCTTAATATATTTGAGGTTCTAACGCCGCCAAATACAGCCCTGTAGGAGAGGGGTCATCAGCTGGGTGACATAAAATACCTCTAAACCAATTCACACCTCAGCCGGACTGGGAGCTTCTTTGTTTGTTTTCATGTCTTGGGCGTTACTTTGAGGACACTGAAGACAATATGGGTCTTGCTTGGGAGAAACTCCTCCGTCATTTATCTTTTTTTAGTTAAACTGCGGATGTCCGTTTAACATCTGGATTTTTTTAATAATGGGAATTATATAGTTTAATTGACAGTTACCCTTTGTCACCACTCCTCAAATTTTATCGAGAGCAAAAAAAAAAAAAGAAAAAAAAATTGTTTTGTCAGATCATGAAACAATATTCGTATAAATATTATATGGATATAAGTATAACCCGATGAATTAAATGATAAAATCATCGTACTAAAAAGTAAAAAAATCAATATGCACCGTAAGTTTTATAATCATGTAAATTTAATATACGAAAAGAGCTGTTGTGGAAAAATTAGCTTATAAATACTTACAATATGATTTTTGTCGTTGATATCCCAAACTGGTCAGTTCTTTCGGCTTCAACTTGTACATGTGTATGACACGGGCAAAGGCGTCCGTTTGAGAATTGAGGTCTTCTTCCTCTATAACTAATCCCAACTCTTTCTCTACTTTGAGGACTTCAGATTTCACTTCTGTTCATCAACGTAAAGATATAAATTAAGTACAAAGAATAATGGATACTATATCAAATCCTAATGTTTGAAGATATTCTGAAATCGTTTCCTTGTTAATAGAGAAATCTGACATTAAAACTTATTTGTACTATTCAAAACGAAAAAAAAAAAAATCTTTGGGAACCATATCGATACAACTATAAATTTTTTTTGATAAGATTCTTTGGGTCTTGTATCAAAATCAAGATTTCAGTGAGATATTGATTAAGAAATCACATTGTACTGCTGAATTCATATATATTAAACTATCAAAGATAATTTACCAATATTCAGTGATATCTAAGATAAGAGGAAATATTTCTTTGAAAAAATCTTAGAAAAATAATATACTTTTTTATTAGATTACTTATTGAAATATTTGAATGATTCTTTTGATTAAAAAAAGTTGAGAGAAATAGCTAGTGTTCTAAAACTATGACAAATACTGACATGGAATATCGAACTACAAGAAACATTAAAGGAATAAATGTAGGCCTAACTATTACAGGACATACATGTAAAGTAGGCTACTAAACCTGCTCCAGTAAGAATACGATAAGTCTAATCATTCTCTATAACAATATATATATATATATACAGTATATATATATATATATATATATATATATATATATATATATATATATATATATATATATATATATGTATATATATATATATATATACATATATATATATATATATATATATATATATATATATATATATATATATATACTGTATATATATATATATTGTTATAGAGAATGATTAGACTTATCGTATTCTTACTGGAGCAGGTTTAGTAGCCTACTTTACATGTATGTCCTGTAATAGTTAGGCCTACATTTATTCCTTTAATGTTTCTTTAATATATATGGATAAATATCAACACAACATCGTGTTCAAATAGAAATCAATTTCTACCTCATACTTGGGATCGAACGCTATATATGTATATATATATATATATATATATATATATATATATATATATATATATATATCACTAACAATCGGGATTTTAATCAATGTAAATATCAACCACAGCGACATTTAATATCGAATTCTACACTTGGGAATGTATATCCACGGGAAATTCATTCATGATAAGACATTCTGGCTGTGCAAAAATTCGAACATATGCCTCTTAGCCGGAACTATGTCCGCATGGACTCCTAGCCAACCATGCTGAGCAAAGTTAGATTTCCTGCAGGCATGGTTTCGGCTAAGAGGCATAGGTTGACATCTTTGCCAGCCAGAAACTGTTTTCTAAAATGAATTTTCACTGGATATAGCTTCCTAAAGGCAGAATTCCATATCAAATGTCACTGTGGTTGAAATATATATATATATATATATATATATATATATATATATATATATATATATATATATATACATATATATATATATATACTGTATATATATATATATATATATATATATATATATATACTGTATATAGATATATGTAAATATATATATATATATATATATATATATATATATATATATATATATACATACATACATACATATATATATATATATATATATATATATATATATATATATATATATATATTCAATTTACTTTTAAAATATTTTTACCATACTAAAACTAGAATCAAACCATACTCTATTCTGTAAAATCATATATTAAGATCAAGAAAAAATAACCACATCTAAGAAAAGAAATACTAAAATTTCTGTTCAGTAACGCATATGTAGTATATATGTCTAGTTCTATTTTCGAACTTTTCATAACGATTTACATAACGATTCTTATTTTGTTTCATATCTAATTCAAAGAGTGATATTTTGTTATAACGTCCACAACATTGCTGACTAACCTACTTTTTATTAAACCACTGAGGTTCATGACGTATATATACATACATATATATATATATATATATATATATATGTATATATATATATATATATATATATATATATATATACATATGTGTGTGTGTATATATATATATGTATATATATGCATATATATATATATATATATATATATATATATATATATATATATATGTATGTATATATACACACGCTAGCGACACGAAGGTATTTGGTTGAAATGAATTAACGAGCTCTTTACCTTTAAGTACAGTTTAAAATTTGTTCATATATTTATAAATATCTGCCCCATGCCATTATGGTTAATATAATGTAAGACAAAGCTTTGGATATATCGAAGCTATAGGAATCCAGAACAAATATGTACGTTTCTTATCAGTTGTGGTTATTAGTAAGCCAAATGCAAAACATAGATTGCGTTGCCATCGTCGTGATTATTCACAAAGGGCGATTAGCAGTGGGTATAGGAGATCAAATTGCTTTTCTGATAATTGAAAATTCAGATATAGAAATTTGTCGGAAAAAGAATATGATACAAATTCATTATACTGTGATCACTCTTCACATAAAGAACACAATAACAGGAGTTCAACATGCTAAAAGGATTTAAAACTAAATACCAAAAATGACGCAGGGGAGAGAGAGAGAGAGAGAGAGAGAGAGAGAGAGAGAGAGAGAGAGAGAGAGAGAGAGAGAGAGAGACTCACTTTTCCAAGAAGAGTGGCGGGGGACGGTCTTGGATATCCTCAGCAACTGAGGCCAACCTTTCGAGAGTCTCCTCGTCAGTATTAGGGATTTTACAGGATCTGATGCAGCTTCAATTCCCTTCATTTCAGTAGTGTTTGAGGTTTGAACGTTTCCAAATATCTGCTCATGCTCTCTGATAAACCTGAAGTTGAAAGATGATCCTATTAATTTTATGATGTTACAACTCATCTAGCCTACATTGCAATGAAAACTGATGAATATTTGCCAAATCCTTTAGCATTAGCAGCTAATGGTTCCTCTGACTGTCGTCTTACTTTACACTCACAGACAATACTCGTCTTCCCTGATGTAGAGTTTATATTTCTCCAGTCACATATCCAAACCAATAACATGAAATCTTCCTAAAGATCATTCAGACCATACTTATTAAAAGTTAAAGAATTGAGACATTTTCCAGGCATTTCACAAAGGTCAGATTGACCATATGTCGAATCCTTTCTGATTACCTGTGCATGATATCATAATTTAAACCTAAGCCATGGTCTGTTTTCCAGTGATCCTGTCTTATCATTTCTTCCTACAATCGACTTAGCTGGAATCATCTAGAAACTGACTGTTTAGGGGTCTAATCTTTTGTATAAGTATGATATTCCCGTTGTGAGTCCAATAATGTCACCAATAAGACGAATGTACTACTGTACACAGTAGTATAACAGATCTAAATTGAGAGGTTGTTTCTGTCCATGGGTAAGAACCCTGAGCCATATCTACCAGTATCCAGTTTTAGATTCCTTACTTTATAACACATGAATCAATAAATGGGTAGTTTAAAGTTTTTTCTTTGATTTTGCTGAAAATGAGCATTCACATAAAATATGAAATATTTATAAACTTGACATTATTTGAAAGCAGCTGCCACTTTTCTTGTTACCTTATTGAACCATGTAGTTTAAAGGATTTATCTCTGAAGCTATCCTTCAGATGAGTCTCACAACCCAGTCTAACTGAAAACTTAAGTGCCAAAATGATTGAAAAAAAATTTTCTGTTAGCGAGAACAATAGTCAGAAGTGAAATTAAAGGGGATCGAGTTTTAAGATTAGGATATACAGTATACGGTCAGTTTAATGAAGTACCATCCCGAACACTGTGTTGCCTCCCTGGAGGCGGCTGAAGACTTAATCAAGGAGACAATTGAAAGGTTAAGAGAGAAGTATCAACAGGGTTTTATCAAGGAAGTATACAAATAATTTATATCTGTCGAACTATAACTCCAAAAAGTCTTTTAATTTTCATTTCTGAACTATAATACATATCTCATGTTCATAGCGTGTCAGCTGTTGGGATTTCTGTTCATAATGGACACCTTACGTAACTTTAGTCTCATGTTCCCCTTCTTATCTTTTCTCTTAAGGGATTTTCAAAACGCCATGGCTAAAGTTCATTCTACTAAACTTCGACGAAATTTTCTTCATGGCTGTTAAGAGGAACAGAAGATCCGCAAGTCGTTACTCTCAGCACGCCTAAGAAACAAGTAAGAACATCCATTTGGAAATATTAGTGTTCTGTCTCTGAAAAGAAAAAAAAAAGAGACTGAAACTATAAGGAGCGGGTGGCTGCAATTCAAGAATTTGCGAAAGACGAGACAAAATTGTATGAGCAATGTTCCTCTTATCTAGAAAACACCATTCTCGAATATCATTAAAAAACGATATCACTTCTGCATTTGTAAGAATGAAAAGAAAGGTCTGATATAGTTCATCATAGTATCTGTGAACTCCTGTAATTTCCCAAAAGTTTTATAACACCCTTTCAATCTTTAAAGAATAATGTTGACTTGCATAAAAGCTGATAAGGCAAATGTAATATTTATCATGAACAAAAGTACAGAATTAGGAAAATAGTTTATTTACATCTATCCGATTTTTCTACAGACTTGAAATTAAGAGGCAATCTCTGACAGAGTTATAAAATATTTTAACAAAAACTTATAATCAATTCAAAGCAGGAAAATCCTAAATTGATACTTTGACTTCACTGGACCATCCTTGCCTTATTCATATAGTTTGATTAAAGCATATGAACCAGGATATCCAATGAGACCAATCATATTTAGGCTCCATTTCACATTCACGTATTAAAAGAAAAAGTTCTGTTGACCTTTGCTATAGATCACAAAATACGAGACAATGTCTAACCCCAAACTGAACAGTTTTGATCTAACCTCATTATTTCCAAAAGTACCTTTTGATGATTATTGCATAATCTATCCAGAATTTTAGAGTCTATGGACATAGGTAATCCATTGTCCCATCTTTTATTCAAAGACTAGGTTGAAATCTTTAGTTTGTTCCTTCTAAATCATTTGATATCGTTATGTTGATGATGACTAAGGCATTCTAAAAGAAAACTTTAATTTTTAGGGTTTTGTTGCTGTCATTAATTCCTTAGTTTTATTCAAATAATCTACTATAGAAAATGATGAAAATAACAGAATCCTGTTTTTAGACGTTTTGGTAGTTACGCAAGCCGTTAAATTTAAATTTCCATATTTATGGATCTGGAGAAAGCATATGAT
>NC_090742.1:51372147-51414647 GCF_036898095.1 Palaemon carinicauda
TAACACCTGGCACTTTTGAAGTAAACACTCTTTTCCCATACATGTTACCATCCATTCCTTCAATATAAACCAACAACCTAAAAGTACGCTGGATCCATCCTTGCCCTACAACATTCTTTTACCATTTTTACACATCATATTTCACACTCTATTGATTCATCTTACGGCACAAAAGGTTTACATAAAAGGCTTCAAAGTTTTTCGTCTCATTTGCAATCGACATCTTACTTTTATTTTCATAATAGATAGTATGCTAAACATATATGCACACATACACCTATATATATTCTTACGAAGCTAGTCTAACATGAGAGTAGATTATGTTATTTACGTAATTCCTTTGTGTATTTAGGAGATGTATAGCTATCTCGTAAGGTAAGTTCCATTCATGTAGGATTAAGTAAATGTATGTAAATTATATAACACTGTCGTCATTCGTTTAGTTTTATTTTCATTCAGTTCATATATGTAAATTTACGTTATTTTAAAGAATTAAATTTCTATTTCACGTAGTTTGGTTATGAAGTCTTATGTAATCTTGTTAAAAGGTATGTATGACACACGAGGTATAAATACTAGGGATTGCATCATGTTTCCATGAGGTTGGAAGTTGTACGAAGGTTCTAGACTAAACTTACTCTTTTTCTTTTTTTTATGTTATGAGAGGAGGTTCACATAGTTAGCTGAATGTGTTGCCTCGCCCTGCGAAGATAGAACCATACTTCAAAACTGCTAAGTTGGCAATATTGACGTCACGAGGGCCCGCCCTGACCTGCCCCCACGCTTCGAGAATGATTAGCTGGAAAATTCCATGCTTAGGATAGAGATCCAGCCTGACATTTCACAAGATCTGTGCTTCTGCCAATCCTCTCACCAGCACCTCTTCAGCCATAGTGTTTCCTCCCCAGTGTATACTCTGTATAGTGCCTGTTAAACATTGTGATATTTATGTGTGTTTAATTTGAAGGAAGTGAAGGGAATTTGTGAGTACAGTTTATATTGTGAAATTATTATTATTATTTTTTTTTTGTGATTGGCCCTCTGTGATTTGGATAAACAGTGAAGTGCATTACATATATTAAGTATATGTAAGTGTAATTATTGTTTATTTCCTATTGTCTTAAAGTGTGAACTATTACCGAGGATTATCAAAATTAAATATTTTCATAAATTAATTTCTAGTGAAACAAGCGATTGTAAAATTCTTGAAGTGTCATTTTGTCTTAAGTCTAAGGTCTAGTTCAGATTTAAATTTCGAGTGATCTATTTTTGGTATTACTTTTTGAATTGCTATTTTTTATAGAATATATATATATATATATATATATATATATATATGTATATATATATATATGTGTATATATATATATATATATATATATATATATATATATCTATATATATATATATATATATATATATATATATTGTAAAGTATGTATTATTTCAATCACCAACAATCATTTCAGTGCCTTGCTTGTATCCCTGACTAAGAGCTGAAGTAAGAGGTTGGTTTTAGAATAGTTCCTGTTAATAGTAAAGTAATCCCCCAGTTTGAGTGTAACACAAAGAAACCTTTGGATATTCAGTTCATATATATTAATATCTGGGAGTTGCGTATTATTCCCAGAGGTCGGAGGTATTCTCGTGTGCATCAGATTATGTAATATAAAGCTGGTGAGTCTGGGAGCTTGGGAATTTATGTAATTCGCTAGTCGTAATATATATATATATATATATATATATATATATATATATATATATATATATATATATATATATATATATATATATATATATGGTGCCCAGACCCAAGTCTGTTTTAGATATTGGTGATAGCAGAGCCGTGTTTTGATTAAAGATTTGACCAGTTTAATGTTGATAGGATTCCATATATTTTTAGGAAAAAATGTTTGGAGAGGTATAATTTTTTGTAAAGTTTCAAAATGGCTCAGTTGAATGTACAGGAGTTTTTGGAAAACCCAATTGTTCAGGAATTGTCGAAAGCTAATGTAACTAAAACTCAGTGCCTCGCCATTTTAATAGCATGTGGTGGGCATGCAACGAGTGGAATGATTAAAGCCCAAATTAAGTGTCTAACCTTAGAAGCATTGATAAACCCAGGGAAGTTGTCAGTAGATATTACAGCAGCTCACAAACTTTTGGAGAAGGCTGAAGCAGAATTTGTAGTGAAGCAAGTATCAGTTGACCTAGGAACTGAAGGATTAAAGCAGAAAGGAATGTAGAGGCTGAGATTCGATGAATTACAGTGGAAGAGATTTTGATTAAGTTGAAGATGATGGCAGAAGAGAGAGAATGGGAAGAGAAAGAGAGAGATGAGGCAAGAGAAATTGCAAGATATGCGAGGGAAATGGAAGCAAAGAGAGAGAGAGAAGAAGCAAGAGATATTGTAAGACGAAAAGAAAAAGAGAGAATGAGAAGATAAAGAGAGAGATGAGCCGAGAGAAATTGCACGACATGCAAGGGAATTAGAAATGAATGCTCGTGCGAGGTCGGCAACTCAGACAGAGATGATCCCAGCTATGCACGATCCCGTGTTTAATATGACGAATATACAAAGGTTGATTCCAAAATTCACAGAAGAAGCTCCCGACGAGTTCTTCGATCATTTTGAAATGGTCATATCAACGATGGAATTACTAGAGGATAAATGGCCTGTGTTATTTCAGTGTTCTTATTGGAAAAGGACACAATGTGTATCTTGCCTTGTCTCAGGACCAGAGGAAGGAGTATCAAGAAGTTAAGAGGAGCGTACTGCAAGTGTATCAGATGATCCCTGAATGTTATATTAAAAGATTTTGAAGTTTGTGGAAGGACGAGAAAATGACTTTCCTGGATTAAGCTTATAAGATACAATGATGTTTCAAGAGATGGATAGAGGCTGCTAAAGTGAGAGAGATAGCTAATAGTGCTGCAACAATATTTACGAGGAATTCCTGAACATATTCAAACGTACTTGAGAGAGAGAGAGAGAGAGAGAGAGAGAGAGAGAGAGAGAGAGAGAGAGAGAGAGAGAGAGAGAGAGAGAGAGAGAGGGTGAAGAAACTTGATAAAGCCGCTTCGCTGAGTGAAGATTATCATATTATCAGTTGTAAACCATTCTCGGGTATGAAGTTTCAACCGTCGTTCCGACCAAGTGTCAAGTATTCGCCATACTATGGAAATCAGTTCAGTAATAACCTGGTAACAGGTTCAATAGTTACAGTGGAAGTACCAATGGTACTATTCCAAAGCAGAATGTGACAGTACCACAACAGCAATCATCGAATCGTCCTCCTTCAGGTACTGTGAAAGACATGCAGAAGATTAATAATGTCTGTTATAAGTGTGGCAAGAAAGGCCATATCAGTAAGGAATGTTGGTCAAACTATCCGAAAGCAGTCACCCAAGTTGCTAAGAATAATTTGACATCACAGAATACGAAGATGAAAAATCAAACGGGAAGGGTCGACGAGGAAAATAAACCAGCTAACGTTGACACGACGAACAGGAAAACCCCAAACAATGTGGATGCCTTTAAACTGTATATTTAGGAAGGTAAGTTAGCTACTCTGGATGGGAGTGAGAAGATCCCTGTCAAGATATTGTACGACAATTTATCTAATCATAGCGCGGTGACACAAGGTGTACACCCAATGGTGGAACTGTCTCTCACAGGAGATTCTTTCATTATGAGGGGAATAGCACGTGAGGAGGTTACTCCTATTTGCCGTTTGAAATTGTCATGCGAGTCGACGACAGGTCATCTTGATTTTGCGGTAAAGGATTCATTGGCTGTCGAAGGAGTATAAGTCCTGCTGGGAAATGAGGTTGGTGGAGCGTCATTTGTGGCTTGTCCCATCATAACGAAGAAACCATTTAAGTATAGTCCTACGACTGAACTCGAGAAGGACTGCCTGTATCCATTTCCTAATTGTGTGACGACTAGAAGTATGACAAAGAAAGTGACTGCAGATGAAGACAGAGAAGTACGCAAGAGGAGAGCTCCCAAGAGAGCCCAAGATGAGAGGAACGACAGACGAATGAACAGGAAGACGAGGAAGCAATGGATTTGGAAGAAATAGAGAACTCAGCGTTAGAGGTAGGACAAGTGAGTCGGAAAAGTCTAATAGGATTGGAACAGAAAGATGTAACATTAACAGAGTTTTTGTATCGTGTGGTGGATGAGACGCAGGTGCAGCAGTCACCCACCTGTTATTACCTTAAGTATAGATTGCTTATGAGAAAGCATAGACTTGCCAATATCCCTGGAAATGCTGAATGGGGGATATATTGACAGATATTGATTCCCACACTGTTGAGGAGATAGGTGATCGCCGTAGCGCATAGGACGGGACACATGGGAATAAGGAAAATGACCGAGCATATTTTCTGGCCTGGCATGCATAAGGATGTGAGTTAGTTTTGTCTTACATGTCACGTTTGTCAGATGGCTGGAAAGCCAAACGGGTACATCAAGAAAGCTCCCTTATACCGGATTGAAGTACGAGGAGAACCCTTCAACAAGGTAATGATCGTTGTGGGGCCGTTACCGAGGATGAAGAAAGCCCAGAAATATATGATAACCTTGATGTGTCCAGTCATGAGATACCCAGAAGCCATACCCGTCAGGAACAAAGTAATCGCCAAAAAGTTACTAGACTTTTTTACTAAGTTATTATTCCGGACATCGTTCAGAGTGACTGAGGAACACATTTCACATCAAAATTGTTTCAGGATGTAATGAAACTTTTGGATGTGAGACGACATCTGTCTACTGTATATCACCCAGAGACCCAAGGTGCATTAGAGAGATTTCATCAAACCTTAAAGAGTATGTTAACAAAGTACTGCAATGAAACAAGAAATGAATGGGACATTGGACTACCATTGATGTTATTTGAGGTACACAATGCTTATCAAGAAATCATGGGATGTATCCCGAATGGAATGGTGTTTGGACAAGAAGTAAGAGGACCGATTAAAATGTTGGCAGAAAAATGGAAAGATCAAAAGGAAACGGATGGAAAATACATCAAGAATTTAAGGAGAAGGATCAGCGAGATAAGAAAGTTTTCCCTTGAAAACCTAAAAACTAGCCAAGGAAAAATGAAGAAAAGGTTTTATCTGAAATGTAAGAACAGACAGTCTACGGTAGGACAGCAGGTGTTGGTTTTCTTAATGATAAGGAGATTTCCTCTCACCAACAAGTTTCAAGGACCATCCAGGATTTTGGAGAAGATTAGTGACCTGACCTACGTTATTGAAGCCCCAGGAAGAAGGAAAAGCCAAAGGAAGCTACACTTTAACTTATTGAAACCATACTTAAACGGAAACGAGACCGAAGTTTCACAGGTGTGTATGGCACAAACCATTCCATCTACGGAAGACGATGATGGATATGAGATAGAGGCTGTAAGCAAGGTGAATAATTCGTCCATCATTAGGAATTTAGAAGAGAAATGAACTCACTTGAACAAGGAGCAACAAGAGAAATTAAGCTGGTTGATTAAAAGTTTCCCTGAAATTGTCTCAGATGTCCTGAAATGAACCAACTTGACGAGGCATGAGATACACCCTAAAACCACGGAAAGACCGTTCAGGCAACGCGCCTATTAACTGTCGCCGTATCACTGAGAAGTCATGAGAAAAGAAGCGGACTATTTGTTACAAAATGGATTAGATGAACAAAGTTCTAGTTCTTACAGTTCTCTATGCTTGCTCATAAAAAAACCAAATGGATCTTTCAGGATGTGTACGGATTATTGAAAGTTGAATTCGATCAGTGTGGCCGACAATTACCCATAGCTACTCACAGACCAACTACTCGATAACATTGGACAGGCGAGGTTTATCACTAAGATTGACTTGTTAAAAGGATATTATCAAATTCCTTTGGACGACAACGCAAAATTATAAGCTTTTATAACTCCGTTTGGGTTATATCAATACACAGTCATACCATTTGGTCCAACAAGTGAAGAGAGGATCAGGGTAGTACCAACTGGGATCACTTCAGCAAATATTGTCCGTTGCGCCCACATACAACAAAAAGAGCAGAAGAGGCTGTAACGAATCTTCTAGACATATTTTTGACATTTGCAGCACCTGCTATTTTGCTGTCAGACAACGGACGGGAGTTCATTAATGCCCTTATCACTGAGCTGGCAGCGCTCTGGCCAGAGCTAAAGCCACTGACTGGATGTCCAAGTCCTCCTCAAAGCCAGGTCGCTATTGAATGTCTAAAGGACAAACTGACCATTTGGATGAAGGAAAACAACAGCAGGAAGTTGTCAGTAGGCCTCAAGTTTGTTCGGTGGTAAGTTCACATCAACCATCATGAAACAACAGACCATAGTCCATTCAAAGTTACATTTGGACAAGATCCGCAGGTTGGATTAGAATCATCTATCCTGCCAAGTACAGCTTTTCATGAGATATTCACCTAGGAAGACTCTGAGGTTTTTATGGAGTCAAAAGAAGCTTAAAAGGCTGTCACAGAACCTCCTACTGAGCCTGTGGCATCAAATGTGACAGAGGAAGAAGCAGGGGAAGAGGCAGAGGCAGAGGCAGAAACAGAGGCAGAAATAGAGGCACAGGCAAAGATAGAAACAGTAGTTCCAAATTTCCAAAAGATCCGTGCTTTGGCTGATCAGCTCAATCTAAGGCAGCAGCACCGATGACGAGATGTGGCAAACGCCTGCTTAGGCCATTGTCTGTTGGTCAGTGTACTACGCTGAGGGTCTTGGAAGTGGATCGTAGTCCAACAGATCCCGGAAATTTGTTAGTGGCCGTCATCAAGGAACAAGATGGGCACACCACAAAATCATGGATTCGAAAAGGTTAAAGAGTTCGAAAGACACCCTTAATGCAGTTAAAAATCTGTATTAAGGTTAATCCCTTTTGACTCACTAATTCAGTAGGTTTCGTTTAATGTCTTAATGATCCACAAAGGATGGTGGATGGACTAAAATACCCTCACATACCAAGCACTCAAACAATGCTGCGGAATCTTTTCTCTGCTCATTTGAATGAGCATTTTTATGCATTCCATCGATCTATCGAAGCTCCTGAATAATACCTATAAAAAGATGAGGAGTATCAGTAATTCTGTAACAATGAGGAAACCTGATCAAAACAGGAACAAGTATGCTACATCCAAGTACAACAAATATATTTCAGGAGGAACAGCCATTTTGGGTGGTAAATTAAGGGCAAATACAAAACTGTAATAATGCATGACAAATATACAGTAGGCTTATATAAACATTTTTTTTATAAAGGACCGCAAGGACAAGCCTGCACTCAGATACAAGAAGAATATACTTACATATGGATGATATCATTTGTCTAATGGAAGAAGTGAGCGATCGTTAATAAACGTGTGAGCAATTGGACTTTCTTCCGTGCTTTTGATAGTAATATATCAGCAACGATTTCCGCGTTTTTGATATGCCAATCTGTGCTTTCGTAAAACGCCAAATTAGATGGGCTCTACACTGTAGGATGCCGGGAGGGAATTCGAGAACCAAAAGTTACAGCTGCTTACTTAAGTGCAATCGAACATCCCCTGATAAAAGTGAAAGAGGTTCCTGATGTCTGCTTATCAATTATAACAGTAACAGCAAGAGCCACTGGCGGGCAAGGATATACAAAATGTTATTGTATTACTCAATATACATCAGGACGATGCAGCTGTCTACGAAAAAAATTTAAATGCAACTCACGCTGTCACCAGAGCAGATCATGCAAAAATTAGTAACTGAACTCGACTTAACCCTGAGATCTCATTGACTGACTTTTATTCTTTCATTGGTCTTTCATTGATTTTGTTTATGTTTATTCTGTTGAAATGCAATCCTTAAAACTGACTCTTCATCGACCGTAATATATGGTAACATAAGTGTCTAACAATGTACACAATGTTAACATTAGGCAGTAGTATTCACATCAGACAAAATTGAGCGGCATAATGTGAACATCAAACATTTTTGTATAACGTTGACAATCTGTGAACATTGTTCAAATTGCTTGCCTGATGTCAACATTAGGCAATTTTCTGCTTGGTTTTCACATTAGGCTATTGTCCAGTTTGAGCGGAAAACACACATGCACACACACATTATATATATATATATATATATATATATATATATATAACTATATATATATATATATATATATATATATATATATATATATATATATGTATATATATACATATATATATATATATGTATATATATATATAGTTATATATATAGATATAGATATATATATATATATATATATATATATATATATATATATATATCTATCTATATATCTGTCTATATATATATATATATATATATATATATATATATATCTATATATATATATAGATATATATATATATATATATATATATATATATATATATATGTATATATATATATATATATATATATATATATATATATGTATATATATATATATATATATATATACATATATATATATATATATATATATATATATATATATGTGTGTGTGTGTGTGTGTGTGTGTATATAAATATGAGTGTGTGTTTGTGTGTATGGGTGTGGCTGTCTGTGGGTGTATGAGTACTAATATATTCACCATATCAAGTCCAAGCTCTGACTAATTCTCTTTCGACGCCGTCGTCTACCAGATGCTAGAGAAAGATTTTACAGACGGTTTACGCTTCTTCAAGTAAGCGTAACCCAACGCTCACTGCGCCATCTTGGATTACCTTAGCAAACCAACGAATGTCTTCTTGAGTAATCTTACAGATTTTGATGACGTCTAATTATAATCAGAACGAAAAGAATACTTTCTTGCTCTGCATGCGCTCACTTATGTTGCTTAAAGACTGGTCATAGTGAAATGCCTACTTTCCTTCATTTATTTTACGCATTCATTTTAAGAAGGACAATAACTTCAAGTTTCTGCGTATTCTAAGTACTGTAAATCTAATGAACAATAATAATACAATTTTTCAATAATTCTATATAAAAAAAAATTAGGCGATCAATTCTCTCATTCAGAAACTGTCTACTGTCATGTGATTTTCAACAAATGGTTATTTAATATAATAATTTCATCATGATGTTCCAGTTACCGGAATAGAAATATGAACAAAGGCTTATATGGCAGATATGTGTATCAGAAATTCTATTCTATATTTTTTTCATGTTAATTTCTATTCAGTTCATTTCGAATGTACGCTTCCGACAGTAAAAGTTAAATCAATACTTATTCATCCAACTTGTTTCGTGTACAGTTTATCGAGTCAGATTGTCCCATCAACAATCGATACTAATAGTAACAGTAAATTAGATGTTCAGTGTCTTGACTTCCAAGTGATGAAGAGTTCACATACTGTTTAATCAGCTTCACATCTACTATGCTATCACATTGTGGTTCAACATGCATCAAAGTCCACTGATGCCATACTTTTTTTTTTTTTTTTTTTTTTTCTTTTTTTAAATCGGCACTCCATGGGTTAGTCTTTATTATGTCGATGAATTGTTTTGCTGATTCATAAAGTCTCACAGTTAAAAGAAATGGGGTTTTATTCATGATATTTTTGTGGTATGGTACTCAAAATGCATAATAGAGCCACATGAAGCTATCTTTAAAATGACCCATAACCTTGCTTGTAACTTCTGTATCGCTTTTTAACTGTAGCATTTGAACAACTAAGACGCAGCACCTACTCGTTGATATAATAGGAGTGAATGTTGGAATGGGCCTGGTGGTTATTACTTGTCCCATTGGAAGCCTCAGTCAGAAAGTTCTTCAGGTGATCAACAATGGCCGTGTCGAGAACTAAAGCACGGGACACGTCCTCCACGCTCAGGGCTTCCACGAGAAAGGCTGACCTGATGAAGGCCAACAGCAACACGAAGAATCCCCCACACATTCTTCACTGGAATTGGATGACGGACGACTAAAAACACTGTAATAGAAACAAGAATGTAATTTAATCACCATTGGTTATTATCAAGGATACATTATCAAGGTCCCTCTGAGATAAATATAGACTTTTTCTAAGTTAAGAAAAATGTTTTTGTTTTATTTCTTTTAGAGTTACTTATGATAATATTCGTAATAATAACATTAATGTTCCAATCTACACACAAAATTGTCGTCCTCCATTACTAATACTTCATCATCACTACAACTAACGAAAAAAAAAAAAAAAAAAAAAGCATTACTCTAATTAAAGATGTTAGAAAAGCTCCACAAATGTAATGTGCTAGTAAAGATATATGAATATTTTTCAATAAGAAAACTAAAGCATAGCAAATAGATTATATTATTTTAGGAATCTCGTAACGAAGAGGAAACATACAACTCCATAAGATTGCAGTTTAATTTTACTTCACTTACTTAAGATAACCATATGCTTACACAAATAAAAAAAGGGAATGGATTCCACATTTGTTTGAAAATAGCATTAAATGCACATTTCTACCTATAATCTGATAACCTGACGGTATGCATAGAGTAACAGACAAGAAATTTTATTCATGACAATGTTGATAGTGAACGAGTTAATTCTTGCTTAGATTGATTAGACCTGATTTCACTTTCACTGCAAAGTCCTAAAACACAACACATTACCTACGTGTAAAGGTGATGTGTTACAAGGTAAGTAATAGTTTTGGCATACGTGAAATTCATTATAATATAATACTTCAGAAAGTATGGATATGAAAACGCTGGATGTTTCTTGACAGGTTTATTTGAGCAATTGATTATTACTGAACTTTGAACTCCTGTGTATACGAAACGCCCCAGGTCTATATCAAAATGAGGGGGGTGGTGATAGGGCACAACACTTAGCTAAGTTTATAAAAATGGTTTTACATGACTCAAGGTTTACAACCAAACCACTTTTGATCACGCTTCTCGTACAACTCTCGGGCATCGTTCTTGTCCGACTTTTTGGATGGGGGCATAACGTCCCCACAGGTTATGGGTGGTAGTAGAAGCGCCGTTTTAAATGTGGCACACTCCTTGGTTTATTTTGCTGACCCCATATACTGTAGAGAGTCTGCTGCCCATTTCTCTCTCTCGCTTCGACCTGGGGGTCAAATAGAGGAGTTAAAGAGTGGTGTCAACAGTTTGTATGGTGCCACTTCGTTAGCATGATAAGCCATTGCTCCCTGACCTCTCCAGTTTTATTCTACATATCTACGTGACAGATGCGTAATCAACTTTCTCATAGAACTCATAGAGAGCACATTTCACATCTCTTGAGCCAATTTAAAAACCAAAAAGGTTATGAATTGTATGAATATTGTGAGAAAAGGTTTTCCTTCCATTTGGAAGTCAGTGTCATATAATTGTATACTTAACGTCAGAATTTCATTCCAAGTTACATTAAGATCCTCATATAACACACGAGAAAAAGATTTACGGTGTTATATACAGGTGCGCAAGAGAGATAACTACGAATCCCGCACAATGCGACTTCCTGTTCGAATTAAGCGGAAATTATTTTTTTAAAATCAGATAATTAGCTCATTTCAATTCATGTAATTGCGTAGATATCATATATCATGTGACATACATTAACTTTATACACATCTATGCACAGGTATACTGTATATATATACAGTATATATATATATATATATATATATATATATATATATACAGTAATATATATATATATATATATATATATATATATACATACAGTATATATATATATATATATATATATATATATATATATATATACATACAGTATATATATATATATATATATATATATATATATATATATATATATATATATATATAACCCATGCTTAGGTCATTAAAGCTTACAGTTTCTGCCTTTCATCAAGTTAAATACTTGTCATAATTACTCGGGAAGCGACTGTATTAGCAGCCGATTGATGGTGCCACACTTCTCTAGATGATGGGCAGGTACTCTCACAAAAGTTGAGTCTACTAGAATGGTGGAAATGTCCTTCAATAATGTTACACCACCATGAGATCTCTAAATATTGGTTGAATCTGATTTTCATCATTAGTATGTATTTCATCCTTTGAACATAAGCTTGTTTCAACTCAAAGAGCCATAGAAATAATAATGATGGGAATGACAATAGAAGACAGAATAGGAGCAATATGGATACTAGAGCAAACAAAAGTAGAGGATATTCTAACAATATGTAATAAAAAGAAATGGACATGGTTCGGACATATAATGAGAAAGACAGATAATAGTTGGACATTATGAATAACAGAATGCATCCCTAGAGATTGCAAAAGAAGCAAGGGAAGGTAGCGAAGACGGTGGATTGACGAGGTAAGAAAATTTGCGGGTGTGGACTGGAATAGAAAGACTATAAACAGATAGGAGATAAAGGAGATGTCTGAGGTCTTTATTATACAGTGGACTAGTTAAGGCTGATGATGATGTTAAGGACGTTGCAATCTATCAGCCAAGAAATTCGAATTTTATCAAAGCTTTTTCAATAACGGAAAATATAGCTGCGTTTAAGAATTTAATAGAATATCTTTTTTTTTTTTATTTCAACTAGAATAAAAATGTATGCATTCCTTTTCAAATTTACCTTCTAAAAGCTCAGATAACGTACCTTTGGATAGCTACCACATCAGTCAAGCGTCACCCACAACAAACACCATCGTCACGTTATCGAAGGTAATTCTTCAATGGTCTATTTAGTCTTATGATTACTTGTAATGTTTATTTTGATGCCAATAAGATACAAAATGCTCTTCTTCGATCTCCACCATTTCATGATTGTTAACGATTGTTTAAACCACATTACTATTAACATGCATTCAATCTCTTTTCTAATAGATTTGATTGTTAAAATTCCACAATAAAAAGCGCAAAGGACCCATAAATGACTAATAGTATACCTGAAATAAAAACACGAAAACTACAGACATATAAAACACAAATTATATTCGTTTCTTCTCACAGCAAGAACAAAATTGAGCAGAAAAAAACGAAATGATCAACATGATTTTCCACTCATTCCTTCCTTTGGAAAACATTACTTACAAGCATTACAGTTTAAAATGAATATATATGTTGCGGCATTAATGGTATTCATTAGCGGATCCATGGGGATCGTCGCGGTGGGTCACGACCCGTCCCCCCTTTTTTTTTCAAGATTGACTGTTAATCTTATAGTTCTCAAGAAGAAAAGCTTGACTGTTAATCTTATAGTTCTCAAGAAGAAAAGTTTGACTGTTAAACTTGGGGTTTTCAAAAAACAAGTTTGACTATTAAACTTGGGATTTAAAAAAAAAAGGGCTGTTAAAAAAGTTTGACTGTTAAACTCGGCATATGGGTGGAAAAAAATATTGAATTTGTCAGTTATGTTTATTTTCAGTTTTCATCCTTTATTGTGTTATTTTGCTTTTTACAAGTTTAAAAAAAAATATGCAGGGTAGGGTCAAAATGAACTCTTATCCCTTTCAATGGAAAAATGGTTAAAGTTTATTTTCCAATTGTATTTTCTCATACATGATCGTTTAATAAATTCACTTAAGTGTTTATTCTCGACTCATAGTTAATTGGATATCATAAATCATTTGTGGCTGAATGCATGAAAGTCCCGTGTTTTGTGATAATATCAAAGATAGCCCTTTATTAAAAATTTCTGAATCGTTCATCATATGCAAAAGACAAAGGGAAGTGAAACAGCATTATGGTCAGTGATGAGCTGAATTATAACTCCATTCAGCTTTTGCATATCTCCTTCAACTCTGCAGTTGTCGCTTGGAAATATATTAAGGTTATACCGAATTTCATGGTTAGGAGAGCATTCACTCGTATTCTCTGATATGAAGAGATCTTCTCTAGATGACTGTTAAAGTGAGATTAGCTACTAAACAAGAAAAAATTACTATACAGTCGTACCAATTTTACATTACCATCATTATAATACTCACAACATAATTAATAGTCATTCTATATCAATATTAAGAAGAATTACATATCAATTGCCAAAATATATTTTTAATGTCAAAGTAATGGGAAAGTTCGTAGGATATCTTTTTCTAGATATAGACGATAGTCATATCCTGACATATTAATGTTAATTGCAGTAGTTTTCTGTGAAGAGATATCAGTTACTTTATGATGCTGTTATACTTGAATTTACTTATAGTAAATGTCAGTGCAGATTACATAAATTTGAATAGATGTGTAATCAACCTAGAGAGAGAGAGAGAGAGAGAGAGAGAGAGAGAGAGAGAGAGAGAGAGAGAGAGAGAGAGAGAGAGTTTCTAAAAATACAGAAATACAATTGCAAATTATCAATAGTCCAAAAAGAGATATCTACTGCAGAAGATCGGGACTACAACTTCGTATGTATCGTGACGGGCCGAGAGAAGGTTGTGACTCAAAGACAGTATGAAAGCAACTGAGTAAATTTATTATAGAACACTCGCCTTTATATACAAAAGCTCAAAGCAACAAGAAATTTCCTGTTCAAAAACAGACACTGTTACAGAGGAGAAAAGCAGACATGTTTATTTTGGTTCTTTTTAGTGCGAGGGAAGAGCGAAGATACAACCATAATATATACACAAAATGAACTATGTACGATCGTGTGACACACGGTTGGTACATGGCTCCGCCCCTAAAAATGACATACTGTACATGTTAAATAGGGCGCCCTGATCTAAAGAGTTGAACTGTGGGCGGGTCATCTGGCAGGAGATAAGCAGGTTTTAGACGATCAATGGAGACCCAGTCTTCTCTGCCACGAATGTTTAGTAGGAATGCTTTCGGACTGCGTCGGATCACAAGGAAAGGGCCCGTGTAAGGGCGCGTTAGCGGTGGCTTGCTAGTGTTGTTGCGCAGGAAGACACGCGTTGCAGAGTGCAAGTCTGTTAGTATGTGATGCTTCGCTGGGGGCTTGTAAGTCTGGCGGCATGGGGTAAATTTTCCCACGACGTGACGTATGCACTGGAGATTGTCGGAGGAGGTTGTAGAAGGAAAAAATTCGGCAGGGATGACCAACGGGTCACCATACACCATTTCAGCTGCCGAGACGTCGAGGGAGTCTTTAGGAGTGGTCCTTAGTCCCAGGAGGACCCAGGGAAGCTGAGTAAACCAGTTGCAATCCTTGCAGCGGGACATCAAAGCTGCTTTGAGGGTGCGATGAAAACGTTCAACCATTCCATTGGCAGCGGGGTTGTAGGCCGTTGTGTGATGTAGGGCGGAGATTCGCTAATGATGTCCACAATTGAGAGGTGAAAGTGGTACCCTTGTCAGAAGTAATATGCTCAGGGATACCAAATCTTGCAATCCATCCTGAGAGTAAGGCAGATGTACAAGAGGCGGACGTTGCAGTTTCCATGGGGATGGCTTCAGGCCAACGAGTGGAGCGGTTGATGACGGTAAACAGGTAACGATATCCTTGTGATGTGGGTAGGGGGCCTACAACGTCGACGTGAATGTGAGCGAAATGACGCTGAGGTTGAGGAAATATGCCCACTCCTGAATCCGTGTGTCGATGTACTTTGGAAGTTTGGGAAGAAGTACAGGCGCTGACCCAATCCTTAGCATCCTTAGAAATGCCGTGCCAAATGAGCTTCGCCTTCAGCAGCTGTGCAGTAGAACGGCACGAGGTATGTGAAAGGCTGTGAATGAAATCAAACACCTACCGGCGCATGGAAGCAGGAATCCAAGGTCGCGGTCTACCAGTACTGATGTCACAGAGGAGGGTGGTGTTGGAGTCTTCGAGGGGGAAGTCTTCCCAACAAAGGGACGTGCAGGATGTCCTACCTGCTTGATACTCTGGATTCTGTCGTTGGGCTTCAGCCAGGGCGTTGTAATCCAATCCCAGTTGAATGGCAGACAACGTGTTTCTTGACATGGCATATGCAACTGGATTCATTTTCTCAGGGACGTACTGAAGGGTGCAATTGTATTCAGCCACAGCGGAGAGATGTCGGCGTTGCCGGGCGGACCAGGCGTCAGACTGTCGAGTGAAGGCGTGCACCAGAGGCATGTGGTCTGTGCGAATGATGAAGGGCGTACCTTCTAAGAAATGACGAAAGTGACGGACAGCCAAGTGCACCGCCAGCAATTCGCGATCGAAGGTAGAATAACCCGATTCTGCCTTGGTCAGTTTTCTGCTGAAGAAGGCCAATGGAGGGGGGCCGAGCCATTGACCACCTGTTCGAGTACTGCACCAATAGCGACATCGCTGGCATCGGTGGAGAGAAGGAGAGGGGCATGTGAGATAGGAAAAGTGAAAGCCGCAGCAGTTGATAGGGCCTTCTTTGCATTGCAGAAGACCGCTTCTTGAAGGGGACCCCACTTCAGGTCCTTTGGCTTGCCCTTGAGGGAGGCATAGAGGGGAGCAAGTCCTGAACGGCTGCTACCTTCTCAGGAAGGGGATGGACTCCTTCAGGAGTGATGCGGTGCCCTAAGAACAACACTTCATTGGCGCCAAAGGTACACTTGTCGTACCGGACTACAAGGCCGTTTTGTTGCAGGCGGTCGAGCACGATGCGCAGGTGACGGAGGTGTTCCTCTTTTGAGGAGGAGAACACAAGTATGTCGTCCGCATAACATACACAGAAAGGGAGATCCCCTAAGATGCCATCCATGAGACGTTGAAACGTGGCCCCAGCATTACGAAGGCCAAAACAGGTGTAATTGAAGTTGTATGTACCAAACGGAGTGGTGGTGGCGGTCTTGGGGATGTCTTCTGGGTTCATAGGCACCTGATAATACCCCTTCAGGAGTTCGAGCGTAGAGAAAACCTTCGCTTTGTTTAAGTAGGAGGTCATGTCGGCAATGTTTGGGAGGGGGTAGTTATCCGGTTCTGTTTGCATGTTCAGGCGCCTGTAATCCCCGCACGGACGGAGGGAGCCGTCTTTCTTCAGAAAGATGTGTAAGGGTGACGAGCATGGGCTGGAGGCCTTTTGTCAAAGGCCCATTTCCTCCATTTCGGCAAACGTCTGTTTGGCGGCTGCCAATCGTTCCGGTGCCAGGCGTCTGAATTTTGCAAAGACTGGGGTCCTGTCGTCTTCATATGGTGATAAATACCGTGCTTGGCAGGAACCGTGGGCGTTTGGCGAAGTTCTGGACGGAAAAATTCCGGGTACGACGTGAGGAGGTGGGCGTAGGCATCCGTAGGTGCGCTGATGTGGAGAGTGAGGTTAGAGGGGGCGGGTTGAAGAGGTGTCGACAAGTACGAGTCTGCGTTGATCAATCGTCGGTGGGCGACATCGACCAGAAGTTGGAAGTGAGAGAGGAAATTCGCACCGAGGATTGGCAATGTGACGTCAGCAACGAGAAACTTCCAATTGAATTTACCGTTTCTGAACGATAATGTGAGGTTCTCGTAACCGTAGGTGGGTATCGCAGATCTGTTGGCAGCTACCAAGCGGACGTCGGCAGACGTAGACAGACTACGTCGTGTCCTGAAGAGTTCCCTTGGCAAATGAGAACGACAAGCACCTGTGTCTACCAAAAATCGCACGCCCGTTCCTGCATCATGTAAAGAGAAAAGATTAGAAACACGGGAGGCCACCGCCACGAGCAATGGCCTACTTACACGTTTTTTGGCCACTGACAATCCTTGGCACATTTCTTCGCGGTTGCCCCGATCTGAAGTGGTAGTAGCAAAACTGCGGCGGATGGGAGGTAGTAAGTGGCTGTAGAAGTCGTTGGTTGGGGCGTGAGCGATTGATGGGCGGTGGGTGGCTTTGTCGCCGCTTCGGCACATTACGGGGTAGGCGTGTATGTCCTACGACATTCATGTCAGCTTCGGTTGACGTTGAATGGGCATTCTCTTCGTCAGGGGTGGAGGCGTTGATGGAGGTCTTGAAGTGGCTGTCCATAAGGGCGTCGGCTTTGGTCATCAAGTCCTTTATGGGTAAACTATCGACATCGGGTATGGCAGAGTGTATAGGTCTGGGTAAACGGTGGATCCAAAGGGCACAAAGAAGGTTCACCTCACGAGGAGAGCCGTCTGTGGCAGGTTGCAGGCGAGCGATACTGGTCATTTCCCTGAGGGCAAGCGAAGCCCTTTGGTCCCCCAACAGTTGTTGCGAGAGCTGAAAAAGCTTTGCTATATGGGCGGCTGGTGACCGCTAGTACTGCTGCAGAAGGTATGTTTTGAGGGCGTCATACACTATTGGGGTGTCTCCTTGTTCACAAAGTCAGTCGGATATTTCCGGGAAGGTGTCCTTAGGTATCGCCGCGAGAACATAATCTGCTTTGGTGGTTGATCGAGTCATGCCCTTGATGCGAAACTGGACGTCTGCGCGCTGAAACCAAGCAAACGCCTCTCCTCTGGCGAACGATGAAAGTTTCAATGGGGCAGCCGTAGCGCCAACTTCCGTAGAGTCCGCCATAGTACCAACGATGAAGGGGTGAGGGGGGGGGGGGGGTGGAAGGCGGTGGGAGTTGACTTCCGGGGTCACCAATCGGGCCGAGAGTAGGTTGTGACTCAAAGACAGTATGAAAGCAACTGAGTAAATCTATTATAGAACACTCTCCTTTATATACAAAAGCTCAAAGCAACAAGAAATTTCATGTTAAAAAACAGACACTGTTACAGAGGAGAAAAGCAGACATGTTTATTCTGGTTCTTTTTAGTACGAGGGAAAAGTGAAGATACAAGCATAATATATACACAAAATGAACTATGTACGATCGTGTGACACACGGTTGGTACAGTATTATTATCATGGAGCTAGATTATTGTTTTGAATTAGAGGGTTTGTTTTCAGCTTGTTTTCAATAATATATATATATATATATATATATATATATATATATACTTATATATATATGATATATATAATCATCAGCCGTTGCTAGTCCACTGTAGGACAAAGTCCTCAGCCATATCCTTCCCCTCCCGTCTGTTTATGTTTTTTTTTTTTTCATGCCAGTTGGGTTACCAATCATGCCATGATTTCATAAGTAGTGAAGATTGATCATCCTTTCCCTGGTGTATCATACTCATGTAGGATTTATATAAAATCTCAAGGAGACTGGAACAGCATTTTGTGAGATCTTTTAAGCTTGAGTTGGTCACATTTGTATAATAGTGTTGATCCTGTTGTTCCTCTGAATAAGAATCTAGTCAATATAATTGATAGGGTATCACCTCTCGGTGCTAAAGTACCGAGTGAAAGACAAACCATTATTCAATTATAACTGTAGACGTGCTTATTTGGAGAAGAAGGAGGCCTATCATTTTTGGTAGGGTAACAGATCAGATTTGACTTGGAATAACTGTACTCCGCTTATAGCTTTTACTCTGAGAGTTAATGATTCAATTGAAAAGGAATACAATCTAACCAAAAAAGAAACCCTTTTTGGTACAAACCGGGAAAATAAGTAGTGGGCCATCCTTAAATCTGCACTCTTTGGTGTAGATGCAACAGTTAATCCTTTACTTGAACTAGATAGTTCTGTCACTCGCTGTCCAAAGTAAATGGCAACCCTTTTGGCTGATGTGTTTGACAGTTGGCAGAGTAATGAGAAACTTGATTTTCCTCTTTACTATTTTCATGAGGCTAAACTAACTAGTTTACATTTTCGATCTCGTAGAATTAAAGCTCTTTTGATGGACCTTGATGCTTATGGAGGTGTAGACCCAAAGTGATTTTTTTCCTGTTTTTTTTTTTTTTTTTTTTTATAAAGATTACAGATTTCTTCACTCCAAAGTTATCTGTTAATTTGCGCAAGATAGCAAGAAGAGGAGCTTTTAGCAATTCTTGGAGAATTGGTAATGTTACTCCATTATATAAATGTGTTTGTGGTAGCTCAACGCCAACTGCTTACCACCCAATTTCCAAAACTCCCATAATATCTATTTTTTTTTTAAAGTCTTTTTGCAAAACGTCTAAATAGATTTGCTGAAAGTTATCATCTGTTCCCTAGTTTGCAATTTGGTTTTCGTAAAGGCCTTGGAGCATGTGATGCCTTTCTTACAATCACCGATGCTATACAAAAAACCCTTGATTGTGGTCAGGAAATTCGTAAGATTGACCTTGATTTTAGCGCTGCCTAAGACCGTGTTAATCACGAGGCCCATGTTTACGAATTCAAATAGTTGGGAGTGGGTGGGTCGTTTGTTAGCAACATTATTGATTTTTTAAGTAATAGATCGCAAGGAGTTGTTGTTGATGGGTACCATAGTGAGTATAGGAATGTGATATCTGGTGTTCCTTAGGGTAGTGTTCTTGGCCCATTACCTTTCATACTATATACATATGACATGTGGTTTGGCCTAGAAAACAAGCTTGTTACATATGCAGATGATGCTACTCTCTTTGCATCAATTCCATCTCCTGAATGTAGATCTGAGGTTGCTGAATCCCTTATTAGAGATCTAGCAACAATTAGTGTATAGTGCAAATTATGGGTCATGAATGCCGCAGTGAATTTCAACCGCCGCCTCTCTTTCCCCTGGTATACAGTATGTATGTATCAACATCAGATGTAAATATCAGAAACATTCGGTGTTTTATATTTATTCGTTATCTGTCGGTGTACATATTTCTATTGGTAAATTAAGTACTTTTGCTTACTTTGCTGAATTTATTTCGACATAAGCTTCTTAGTGAGATTAAACCATGTGTTAGAACACTTGTCAAGTGGAAATAAAATTTTCGAGCGAGTAAAATTTATCCTCAGATAACTGATAGGACTGTTTTATCGGTTAGCTTTTGTTCAATTCAGTATCTGGAGCAAAACTGTTATTTGTTGAAAGTGGAAATTTAAATGGGATTACAATATAATTGGGTTGCTAAGATTTATTTTTCAATATTACAGTATTTGTAATATTGAAATGTGATATGATTAACAAAGCTACGTGGCATGCAAACTCCATAATTCTATAATTGTTCAATAAGTTTACCGGCTCTAAGTATGATATATGTTGTAATCAAAGGTAGCTTGTTTCTATAAAAGAAAAAAAAAATGCTACAGTGAATAGGATAAAAACGAAAAAAGAAAATCTTCAAAGAAATATAAACCGGCCTCTTTCATGATATAAAGCTTGGAATTACGAAAATCTTCAATCTTTGATAGAAGTAAAACAATAATCAACATCCGTTCAATAGTTGCTACAAGAAGAATGTAGTAAGAGAGATCTGGAAGACTGGAATCATCCTTCTCTCTCTCTCTCTCTCTCTCTCTCTCTCTCTCTCTCTCTCTCTCTCTCTCTCTCTCTCTCTCTCTCACATACATACTCCCAAGTGGCAAAATTCCATTATATATGAGCTGGAAATAAAGTGATTGTGTTTTTTATATGAATCAAGTTGGAAGAAGTGGTGAAACAAACTATAATTCGAAGAGTCAAGCATTGCTGTAGATTGGTAGTTTAACGGAAGGATAGGCTACAGGCACTCCAATAATTACAACTATATACAGTAACTCAGCGGTAGTCGTCATATCAGCTGATGAGGTTTTCTGGGAATGTATAGTCATGTACTGTGCTAAAAGTAATTGTAGAGATTATTGCTGAAAAGTTTTATAAATTTTAGCGGGATGCTGTTAGGCCTATTGCATAATGCTTATTCACCTTATAAATTCAATCATAAGAAAAAATTAGTTTCAAATACAGGAAAAATAGCTCTAAAATAGCTTAAAATTGTTTTCCAATCACCCTTCTTGAATTTGCTGGATCCCCGCTTGGTATTACATTTTAGGATCGACCATCCTCCCTTAGTTGCAGCCCACATAGGTTCGAGCAGGGTAGGGGCAGGGATGGACTATTACTTCTCAGGTTACTCGTTTTGTCTTACGGCAGGATTTCTGTATCATAGATCATCCATCGATCCAAGCCATCACTACGGCAATTACTATAGCCCCTACTGTACAGTATACCCTTATCAGCTTATATACATGGGTATCCTGAAAAGAATGGTCCGTTTGGAGATTTTCGGTACCCATTAACTACTTTATCAATGCTCTAGGAACATGGGGCATTTTGATTAGGCTAAGCTTTTTCAAGATAATGCCAAACAGGTAAATTTTCTGATCTGATTGGGTAAATTTGACGCCAGTACCAACTCAATAATATATACCTTATTGGTGTATTTAGTAGTCTTTAAAACAAAATCTACCTTCGATAAAGTGCATCAAGTTTCTGTTTCAAATCTACTGATGCTCGTACCTTCAGGCATGTGAATTTCTCTTATTCAGTCCTGGACAATAGATTAGTGGACGTTACCTCATTCGTATTTATTATGCATTAGAACCCTAATTGGAAAACATGAGTTGGGCAACCATTTGCGTGATTGTACACACATTTAGTGTCATTTGAGGTATGATAATTATAGAGACTGGTAACATGATATGATTCTGGTCCCACGACAAATGATTGTTCCATGACGCAAATGTATTTATTCTTCACTCTTTTACAGTCATCAACTGGTTGAACAAAGACTCGGTCGTCCTTTTATTGGGTATGATGTCTTCATCTCAGTAACACATTTATAAGACACACTCGTATTATTCTGGCATATAGTTTGGAAATTGTTGAGGATTCATCATGACCGTATATGGTAATACTGAATCCTGTTCGTACACTAGAAAGAAGGGTGCATCTCTTATTGATGGGTTGTATGCCATATTTAAGAAAAAAAAAAGAAAAAAAGGGTCACTTTTAACTCTACCTGTCGTGCTGTAAAATTACTTTGTCAATGACTAAGCTACTTAAGTCCATTTTCACAATAAAGACATGATCAAATCTAGAGTGCGAGAATAACTCATTGCTAGTTAAGACAGTTTTCAGCTAGCTTAAAGCTCCTCTCTTCTACAATTTTTATTGATATTTCTACAAAACTTCTGATGGATTTTCGGTAATACCAAGAAAGCTCTAGAAACATAGCCACTACTTTTGGAGTATTTGGTCTGAAGTACTGCTAAATCAATTCTACTTTATTAGGGTGGGAGTGGATAACCCTTGGGGTCACTAGGTTGCCCAGAAATTCTACTGACATTTCGTTAAGTTGATTTTTATACCTTTTCGATGCAATGCTTTAGAAACTTTTATTACATTTCTCACATGTTCTTTAGCTATTTTCATTACTATTATAATTTTGTCAAGATAGACAGGAACGTTCTGACCAACCAAGGGAGATAATGATGACATTATGACTCTGGGGAAGTGACTAGGAGTATTTTCCAAACCAAAGGGAAAGAAACTGCCTCAATGCATGTTGCTGTTAGAAGGTAGGGAGGCTTGGCTTTCCCTTTTCCTTCCTTCCTCAGTGACCTATGAGCAGTGAAACTCATGAGCAGGGCACTCTTTTTGTGGATGTCCCTCATCTCCTTACTGCCAGCAAATGCTGAAATTCCTCTTAATTACTGACCACAATCTCCTCTTCCCCGGATTGGGGGTTGTTGTCCATTGGTTTTCCTACGTGTCTTAAACACCAATACATATTTTTTATTTGTAATAGCATTTCTGGAACTGTTCTCTTGTTATAGGGTATCTATAATATTTTGTATGGCCATCATGACATCTACTAGTGTTCAGTTGTTGTTAAACAAATATCCCCATAGATTAGAATTTACTACCTCCATAATATGATTAAAGACAACTGCCTTATCATCTGCAGAAAAGTTGGCAGTCTAGGTTGCGAAGCTATCCCTCTCCTTGTGCACAGAGGAAGGACTCTCCCACCCAAATTTTTTGTTGATAGTTCTTCATATCACCTCGTCTTGCATTAGGAAATATGCATTTTGCTAGAAGCTACCAATGTGTTTCATTTGTTTCATCATAGTTTCTGAGACATTAATGAGGACAACTTATCACTTCCATTGCAGGCACTTGTAAGAACTGCGAGAGCTGAATAATTTTTTCTTGCTCTTGCCACCCATGTGGGGCAACTTCAAATTCCCTCAAGAGAACTTCTACTGACAGAAATGCTTCTTTAGAACACTGTTCATTGAATGGTCTGCTCATCAACTGTAACTCGGATAATTTCCGGATAATAATATTTTGCGTCTCCACCATCGTCTGTGTCTCTTCCCGTGTGAGTCTGAGGTTCACTCAGGTAGAGTGGTAAAACTATGGTCACTTGATTGTTCCACTTACTTTACTAACATGTGCCCTTTGTTTTTTCCAGCATTTGCGTAACTTTTCTTTATTCTACAACTCTACTCTGTCTGCATTCATACCTGACACCAAATATGACCCATGCTTATGTCAATTAAGCTCATAGTTTCTGTTTCTGCTTTTATTGAATTAAACGCTTTGGGGCTTAAGGACAGACAAAAAGTGACTGCAACTAGGATTGCTGAAAGGTGCAGGGCAAGGAAAGGAAAGGGTGATGCTTGTACAAATATGCTAGTTTAACGATTGTGTGCATCAGGGTGAAAGAGAAAGAAGAAAAACACTTTTCATATTGAAAACGTCCAGGAATGAGAGGGAATGAGAGTGAAAGACGATGATTTGAGGAAAATCTATGGCTTGTTTTGAAGGAAAGGAAATAGCATCTGGTACTGAGTGATTTGAATGCAAAGATGGGTGGCAGAGAAAGAAATTGGATTCCTTGTGTAAACAAGAATTGAGAGTCTAGCAGAAATGTGTTTCAAAAAAGAATTTCTTGTTTAAACTATATGGCTTTTAGAGCAGGTAATTGAAAAGTATTTCTGGAAAAAAATATGATGAGGGAAAGTTTACTTATTTATTATTGTAGATTAGTTGGAAAACCAAGTTGATTAATATAATGATTAGAAGATATATCTAATCGTTATTTGGCTGAAGCTACAGTTAAGGTAGATATAAGTAAAACATAGAAGGGTGAATAAGGATAAGCTCCGATCTAGATTTAAACAAAGCAAGGTGAAAGAAGTAGATAAGGAGTTTTTTTAAAGTTCATAATGAGGTCACGAGAACAGCAATGTTTGTGTGTGGATATGAGAGGGTGTATAGAGAAAATAAATATAAGTGGTTGCCTGTGGAAATTAAATTTCTAGTGAAGGTAAAAGAATAGCTGTTTCAAATGTAAAGTTGTATAATAGGAGTAAAACAGGTGCAAACACGCTATAGGATAGATAATGCAGTTAAAAATAAATAGAGAAAGAAAAGGATAGAAAGTAATGAAAAAAGATGGGAGAAAGTGATTTTTTAGGGAGAATAAAAATCAGTTTTATTGGAGAGCAAAACAGAACTTAGCAAACAAATTTTTGACCTCAGACTAAAAGATTCAAGGGGAGAGATACTAGGCATGAATGCATTAGTATATGGCCGCGAAGGCTTGTGGAAGTAAATGCATGTAAGATAGGGCATTAAGAGGTTGAATAATATGAAAATGCGCCAAGAATTCATGGGATTATAGGTAAGATTCTGCACTATGGTGGTGAAGCGTACCTGGGTTGCTAACTGGGACCTTGAAGGTACAGTTGGTGTGGTTAAGGTTTCAAAGGAATATAGAGAGGTATAATATTATTCCATTGTGTGAAGATAAAAGTACTAAAGGTGGCTGAGTGAATTATATAGTAATAACCTAACTTTTTGCACTAGAGAAGGTGTATGATTAGATTTTAATTAAGAAAGTGAGACAGATGACAAAAGGACTCATCAAAGGTTTGTTACAAAACACTTATGTAAGAAGTTTGAAAGTAATGTAAAAAAAGAGAGAAAACTGTGTGGTAAATATGGATTTAAAAAACGCTTTTGTAAGAATCAAAAGAGAGGTATTTCGTAAAGTATTGGGGGTGTATGGTGTACATGATTGGCTGTTGAGAGACATTCAAAGTTTCATGGTGAAAGCAAAGTTTGTGGAAGGTTATGTAACCAGATCACTGACTGGTTTGGCATGAAAGTTGGAGTAAGACAATGTTGTATCATGTATCCATGGTTCTTCCATATCTTCATGGATGGGATAATATGAAATGTCACAGCCATGTAGTTACTGGAGCTAAAGGTGATAGTTAAAGTCGTAGGTTCTTTATACAGTGCTCTCATATATCAAAGACAAAGTTGCTAAGGTGCAAGTGTGAGGAAGTCCCATGATATACACTCTTCAGCAGCCACCTAACAAGAAATGTCTTAGGCATCTTACATGATGGGGAATAGTAACAGTATTGTGACATATAGTTACGTTGTTGCCTCGATGGATCAAGTTAGTGGTTTTGCAATAACTATAATAGGTTAAGCATTAATGAAAAATCATAGTAAAATAAGTGTATATGGATGCACAGAAATTGTACATAATGTATGTACTATGCAATAGTAATGATATTTGATATTGATACACCTCCCTCATTTACACTAGTAGCAATGTCGTGAGCCAAACTTTGATTCATTTGAGCTAATCAGGCTGAATGACATGAGATATTATGCAAGGATTTTAAGGGAATGTATGGCTCGGACTGTCTTGACCTGCTGTGGCTCATCATAATGCTGACCTTGTCCCATCGTAACATTGTGGTGTCCTGTATCCTGACTCAGTGGCCAATGGTGAGTTTGGTTAGAAGGTGGGCATATGAATTGTAGATGTTTGGTAGATACCTGGTCGGTGTGGGCAGCAGTATGACAGTTACAATCCTCAGTCTTAGTTTTCCACTCAACTGTGACTGACCAGAGGAAGGCTGAAACATAGGCGTAGAGAGGGGGGCCATAGAAAATCTGTGCAAGGGAGTGTCCAGCAAGGGTTGGGGATGTTCTGAAGCTCCAGCAGTCCTCTATCAAAGACTTCACAATCTATGTTCCTGGATTGAGTGTTTGACAGCTTTTAATGTAGCTTCCACGTGTCCATTAGACTGAAGTGATAATGTTGTGAACACCCCAGTGGTCAGTAAATTGCTTGAAATCCTGGCTGAAAAATGGGGTCCTCCATCAGTCTGTAAGTGTAGTGGGACACCAACCTTGTAGGATAAAACATAGAAAAGGCTTATAACCCTGACTGTGATTATGTCACGTCCACAGATGACAACCATAGACCAGCCCGAAAGTCTTTCAGTTATAATAAGGAAGGATTTCCCTGCTGCGTGGAAGAAATCAGGTGACACACTTTCAACGGGCTGGGATATATGTAAGGTTATTTTTGCTGTCTGGGAAGAAATTGTTGCCAGATATCATAATTTTCTATCAAGCTCTTTATATTAGCATTGATGCCTGGCCAAAATACTGTCTGTCTTACACGATGTCAAGTAGCTTTGATCCCTTGGCAACTGTCAGGAAGGCAACCTAAGGTTTATGTATGGAGGGTTGCATGGATGATGAAGTGGAAATCGTATAGGAATGTAGTGGTTAAGAATCATTATCAGGGGACGATGGTCAATCAATTAAGGTGAAATGCTGAAGTTCAGACAAGTATATGCGGGGTGCCTCACTGTAGCCTAAGGGACTGTGAGTAGCTCCAGTTCTACGGTGTTTTAGCAAGTTTCTGTGTCCGTAAGAAAATTGGAAACCCACTAGACGAAATACACCTAATCATGATCATTTTCTTGAAGTAAGACATAGCCAAGGCTGTAAAAGAGTGAAGCATCTGTTTTCAAGACCATGGGCGAGGTTAGGTTGAAGGGTGCTAGGACAGGTGGTAAAGTCAGTGCTGTCTTAACCTTCTTAGATACTTACTTATGGTTGATTGTCCAAATGACTGAGCTTTTGGAGCTCATAAGTGGGCATAAGGAATGCTGTTGCTCCAATGTCTTGAATTAAGTTAGCAAGTTAATTATCAAGACCCATAAATGATGTTGGACAACGTAGGAAAGTCATGTATAGCAGATACCTTATCAGGGCCGGCTCTTATACAGTAGAATCTTAGTACATAACCGCAGAAGTTAACTGTGTTGGCTGCTACAGTGAATTTCTCCTTGTTGTGGGTGATGCTGTATTTGTGGCACCTGATAAGCATTTAGTATATGTGTTGAGATGAGAAGGAAGATCCATGTTGCACAGGAGGATGTAATCTATAACTTTCAAACACTTTGGGATAACTTGTATGGCCATATCCTCATAGAGGCAGTACACATCACCTGTTAAAAATCCCATCAGGCTGCATCATTGCTGACATCATCAAAACAAAGTTATAAACGTTGTCAACTGGTGCTGGTGCTCCTTTACCACTAACTCTATCTGCCAATAATCATGTAGGGCATCTACTATGTTAAGTACTTCACTGTAGGATAGATGTTGCGGATGGCATCATGGGACATGAGTGATGGGTGTGTAGGGTGGATAACCTGAGAATTTAGGTAGGTGCAATTCACACTGACCTTTCTACTTGGGTATCAGGACCATAGAATGACACAATTTGGAGAGTTTACCCCCTACTGGTGTGATGATTCCTCGTACTAAAGAGTCAAGTTCTTCTTTCTCTTGACCACTTAGGGCGAACAGAATGGGCCTGGAGGTGTCTACAGCAAACAGTACATACCCAGGTTTTAACTGAATCTGCATTGGCAGAACTGTCATTTTCTTCTTTGGCTGAGTCTGCAGATCTGTCTTGGATATGAGGACAGTAGAAATGCAGGAGGAGATAGTCCTTAGTAGCTGTGGGTGATGTCTGGCAGAAGCAATTGGGCACATCTGTTGACTTGTGTAACCTTGAGAATGGGCTTCAGAAAGTCTAGTGACACTATGGTAAAGAATCAGCAATGTCCACGGTAGAGGAGAGCATTCTGGGTTTTCTCATAAACATATATACTTGCTAAGCGCAAATTGTTGCTTAAGTAAAGCGTCGCCTGGAAACATCACGCAGCTTGTTTTGTAGGGGTTCCATTTACTGCCAAAATACCCACCATGGGGGAAAGTGAAAGTCTTGTCAGAGGTATGTAGAATATATCCAAGTGTGTGGTGCCAATCACTGTGATGTTTCTGCTCCTGTATTGGGGACTAGATTGATTGATTGATTATGAGTTATCTGGCATCCTGACATCTATTGGGGACTAGCTGGAGATGTGATGATATATCTCTGAATCTCAGGGCGACAGAGACTGGTGGGGGTACTTGTTATTTGAGTAGGCACCCACATGATGGCAGCTAGCATTTGACTAAATAGATGGTAAAGGGTGATTTTCACTAAAGATTGAAGGTGAGGCTGTTTACCAGGTCTGATTCACCTTGGTAAACCTGTACATCTTCACAAAATGTCCTTGTTTCAGGCAGGTACTGCACTGAGCCTCCTTAGCAGGACATACCTGAGAGGTAGGTCAATGACTCATGCATCTGAAGTTATTGCAAGTGGCACCCATGGCTTGGCACTGTCCGAAGTCATGCCTGCAAAGGCAGTATTGACAAGAGTCACTATTAGGAGACTAGTGAGGATGCTGGTCAGGAGATCAATGAGAAGTCCTCTTCTGTAGGCACTTTTTCCTCTTGTATGAAGATATTGAGTTGACCTGGCTAGAGGAGGAGGTAATAGCTGATGCAGTAGCACATGTAGATTCATAGGAGCTGTAACATGTCACAAACTCTGCAAGGGTTGATGAGAATTGGAGAGGAATATGGTGTTGCATTAACTCTTCATCCCATGCCCATCAAAATCATCATCTACAATTGCCTTTCATTGCAGGAAGCAGGGTTGCCAGTTCATAAGGCCATTTCATCAGTGAGATCCTTGAGGCATACATATTAGTAAAGAAACTATTCTCTAACAGTGTGTTTGCAGGACAACAATCCCCTGCATCACAAAGCTTCATTTCTAAGGCTGCAAAAGTGCTTCTGCAGTGTAACTAACACCTCTTGTAAGGGAAAGTGATGGGTTAGGATGGATGCCTAATGTATGCGTAAGCAGACACTACAGTAGAGATGCAAGTCCTCAGGTGAATCAGCTGGAGGTTTGATGTAATCGATCAATTTCAGCTGAGATTGCATAGCCCACAAAACAGAGCAGCTCTTGGACCAGAGGCTTGCTGGAAACCGTGTGTATATACACTGCAAAGCCAGGGGATGGGGTAACAGGTGTGACAGGAGGTGTGGATGTGGTATCAAGCTGCTGGGATTGCAATGCCTTAATCTGTCATGGCAGCAGTGGGAAAATAGCCATGAACTGCTGATTGTCTTCCTCTCATGATTGCTCTATTTGTGGTTTGAAGGTCTGTTCTTCATGTCTCTGTTGATCTTGCTCTTGCAAGCTGGAGATCTGAAGAAAATGTATGAGTGGTATAATATCATTACCATGGCCTCCTGGCCTGTTATGGGTTAGGGTAGGAGGGAGGGTGGGGCTGGTATAGTCATTAACTATGGGGAGAGGCATTGATTCATCATCTCCCTTCGGATCCTCTGTCTGATCATCTTACTGATCCACCTGTCTGATCTATTAACTCAATTAGCTGTTCTTGATGAGCCATGTTGAGCTGTGTGTCATGGAGAACT
Source organism: Palaemon carinicauda (assembly GCF_036898095.1). NCBI lineage: Eukaryota > Metazoa > Arthropoda > Malacostraca > Decapoda > Palaemonidae > Palaemon > Palaemon carinicauda. Next base: position 51,402,471 of record NC_090742.1, read on the forward strand.
TGGAATCTGTAATGCCACGGAAATTTCCAATTCACTGTATATAAACGAATAAATGCACTAGTAGTTAGAATAAAAATATTGGTTATAGTGAAGTTGTGAAATAAAGTGGGTAATGTGAGTGAGATGAGGGAGTGTAAGTGGCTGCGTATGTACGTATTTTGCATTAGTGGAGATGATGGGCTGAGTTGAGAGTGTTGAGTGACTCAGTCCTCATCAATGTTTGAGAAGAGAAGGATGCGTTATGGGGCAGACAAAATGGCTCCAGAATTCGAACATTACACTGTGAGATTGGTGAGGACGAGTTCTGTATTGCAATAATACACTATTATACACTGACACTCAAATCCGGCACTGCAAAAGCACTAAATCACTCCCAGTAATACTGTAATACAATAGCAACACTCTAATTGAGATCCTGGGTCACTGTAAGAAGATTCAATGTGTGAGATGAGAAGTAAACATTGAACATCGGTCTCAGATGAAGTTTCTGTCAAGGGAGATCCAACGCATTATGGCATGCAACCTTGCCACATACGTCCATGTACAGTAGGCAGTGGACCTAAGGGGGGTGTATTAAAGTGGTAGGCACTCTATATTCTCCTAGGTAGTAGGTTTGCCAGGGCACCAGCTATCCATGGAGATACTACCACTTGAAAGTTATTGTGTCCTTTGACTGGCCAGACAGTACTGCATTCGATCCTTCTATCTCTGGTTACAGATAGTTTTTTCTTTCTACATTCTCCTCTGTCTTCATACACCTAACAACACTGAGATTACCAAACAATTCATCTTCACTTAATGGGTTAACTACTGCACTATCACTGTTCAATTGTTACTTCCCACCTGGTACGGGTAGAAGAGACTCTTCAGCTATGATAAGCAGCTCTTCTAAGAGGACACTGCAAATCAAGCCATTGTTTTCTAGTCTTGGATGGTGTCATAGCCTCTGTACCATGGTCTTTCACTGTCTTTGGGTAGAGTCCTCTTGCTCGAGGGTACACTATTCCATCTTATTTCTCTTACTCTTCTTGTTTTGGAAAACTTTAATAGTTTATATATGAATGATCTATTTTAATGTTGTCACTGTTCTTAGAATATTTTATTTCAGTTGTTCATTACTTCTCTTGTAGTCTATCTATTTCTTTACTTCCTATCCTCACAGGGGTATTTTTCTCTGATTGAGCCCTTGGGCTTATATCATCCTACTTTTCCAACTAGGGTTATAGCTTAGACAGAAAGGCACTAATAAGAAAACGGAGAGAAGTCCCATGTTTGTTCCCCTTTAGCGGCCACTTAACAATAAATGACTTATGGATCCCACATGGGGGTTGGTTGAAATAATAGTGGTGTTGTTATGTGTGATTACAATGTTGCTAAGATGGATCATCAAGCTCGTGATCTTTCAATAAGTATAACAGTTTAAACATTAATAAACGATTAATGATAACGTATACACAATCAGAGTTTAGTAAAACACTAAAAGAGTAAATTATGTGGATGCATGTAATCTGTACAAAAGTACGTGTTACGCTATAGTAATGATATAAAAAATAAATGTGGCAGAATTTCTGCAAAAGATTAGAAGTAATCTTGAATTTTCTGTAAAAGGCGAGGTGAAAATGCAAGAAGGTATTTTTTAACCATTTATTCTGTATGGAAGCAAAGTTGGATAACGTATATAATTTCTAATCTAAAGCATTAACAATATTAAATAATGCCAGATAACTTTGTATTGTTCTTAAGACTATCTATAACTCTAGGGACGACAGTAGTACCGTAATATAGTTAAGATAGGTTTTGCCATTGCAGTAATATTGTTTTTGCGATTGAATGTCAGCACCATCTCCGAAATTTTATCTTCCTGACAAAATTGTTCAAATTGGAGGTTTCTTTTTTACCTACAGTACACGATGAGAGTAATCATCTGGGAATATTAGATGTTCTGTATAATCCTGTTTCATAATGGATATTTTAAGAGATGTACCAACCATGTGTCACACGATCGTACATAATAACGACATTTCATTTTGTGTATATATTATGCTTGTATCTTCGCTCTCTTCTCGCACTAAAAAGAACCTGAATAAACATGCCTGTCTTTCTCACCGTTAAATGTTAACCGGTTGAACAGGATATTCCCTGTTGCATTGAGTTTTTGTATATAAAGGTGAGTGTTCTATGATAAAGTTACTCAGTTGCTTTCATACTGTCTTTGAGTCACAACCTTCTCTTGGCTCGTCAAATTGGTGACCCCAGAAGTCGACTCGCTCCTCCTGCCTTCCATCTCCCCCTCGCCCCTCCATCATTGGTACTATGGCGGACTCCGCAGAAGCTGCCGCTGCCCCATTGAAACTTTCGTCATTCGCCAGCGGATATGCGTTTGCTTGGTTTCAGTGCGCAAAAGTCCAGTTTCGCATCAAGGGCGTGACTCGCTCAACCACCAAACCAGATTATGTTCTCGCGGTTATACCCGAGGACACCTTCCCGGAAATATCCGACTGGCTTTGTGAACAAAGACACACCCCAATAGCGTATGATGCCCTTAAAACATACCTTCTGCAGCAATACTCGCCGTCGCCAGCCGCCCGTATAGCAAAGCTTTTTCAGCTCTCTCAACAACTGTTGGGGGACCAAAGGGCTTTGCTCGCCCTCAGGGAAATGACCAGTATCGCTCGCCTGCAACCTGCAGCAGACGGCTTTCCTCGTGAGGTGAACCTATTTCGTGCCCTTTGGATACGCCGTTTACCTGAACCTGTACGCGCTGCCATACCCGATGTCGATAGTTTACCCATAAAGGACTTGATGTCCAAAGCCGACGCCCTTATGGACAGCCACTTCAAGACCTCCATCAACGCGTCCACTCCTGACGAAGAGGACGCCTATTCAACATCAACCGAAGCTGACGTGAATGCCATAGGACATACACGCCTACCCAGTGACGTGCCGAAGCGGCGACAAAGCCACTCACCACCCACCACTCGCTCGCGCCCCAACCAACAACTTCTACAGCCACTTACTGCCACCCATCACCTGCAGTTTTGCTACTACCACTTCAGATTCGGGGCAACCGCGAAGAAATGTGCCAAGGATTGTCAGTTGCCAAAAAAAAATACGTGTAAGTAGGCCATCGCTCGTGGCGGTGGCCTCCCGTGTTTCGAATCTTTTCTTTTTACATGATGCAGGAACGGGCGTGTGATTTTTGGTAGACACGGGTGCTTGTCGTTCTCTTTTGCCAAGGGAACTCTTCAGGACACGACGTAGTCTGTCTACGTCTGCCGACATCTGCTTGGTAGCTGCCAACGGATCTGCAATACCCACCTACGGTTACATTAACCTCACATTATCGTTTGGAAACGGTAAATTTAATTGGAAGTTTCTCGTTGCTGACGTCACATTGCCAATCCTCGGTGCGGATTTCCTCTCCTATTTCCACCTTCTGGTCAATGTCGCCCACCGACGATTGGTCAACGCAGACTCGTACTTGTCGATACCTCTTCAACCCGCCCACTCCAACCTCGCTCTCCACATTAGCGCACCCAGGGATGCCTATGCCCACCTCCTCACGTCGTACCCGAAGGTTTTCCGTCCAGAACTTCGCCAAACGCCCACGGCTCCTGCCTAGCACAGTATTTATCACTATATCAAGACGACGGGACCCCCAGTCTTCACAAAATTCAGACGTCTGGCACCGGAACGATTGGCAGCCGCCAAACAGACGTTTGCCGAAATGGAGGAAATAGGCCTTTGCCAAAAGGCCTCCAGCCCATGCTCGTCACCCTTACACATCTTTCTGAAGAAAGACGGCTCCCTCCGTCCGTACGGGGATTACAAGCGCCTGAACATGCAAACAGAACTGGATCACTACCCCCTCCCAAACATCGCCGACGTGACCTCTTACCTGGCCAAAGGGAAGGTTTTCTCTACGCTCAACCTCCTGAAGGGGTATTGTCAGGTGCCTATGAACCCAGAAGACATCCCCAAGACCGCCATCACCACTCCGTTTGGTACATACACCTTCAATTACTCCTGTTTTGGCCTTCTTAATGTTGGGGCCACGTTTCAACGTCTCATGGATGGCATCTTAGGGGACCTCCCCTTCTGTGTATGTTATGTGGACGACATACTTGTGTTCTCCTCCTCAAAAGAGGAACAACGTCATCTGCACATCGTGCCAAAACGGCCTTGTAGTCCGGTACGACAAGTGTACCTTTGGTGCTAACGAAGTGTAGTTCTTAGGGCACCGCATCACTCCTGAAGGAGTCCATCCGCTCCCTGAGAAGGTAGCAGCCGTTCAGGACTTCCCCGCGCCCTCGATCATCAAAGCTCTGTAGGAATTCTTGGGCATGATCAACTATTATCACCGTTTTCTGCCAGCCATTGCCGCCACTCTTGCTCCCCTCTACGCCTCCCTCAAGGGCAAGCCAAAGGACCTGAAGTGGGGTCCCCTTCAAGAAGCGGCCTTCTGCAATGCAAAGAAGGCCCTATCAACCGCTGCGGCTTTCACTTTTCCTATCTCACATGCCCCTCTCCTTCTCTCCACCGATGCCAGCGACGTTGCTATTGGTGCAACACTCGAGCAGGTGGTCATCGGCTCGCCCCGCCCATTGGCCTTCTTCAGCAGAAAACTGTCCAAGGCAGAATCGGGTTATTCTACCTTCGATCGCGAATTGCTGGCAGTGTACTTGGCTGTACGTCACTTTCACCATTTCTTAGAAGGTACGCCCTTCGTCATTTGCACAGACCACATGCCTCTGGTGCACGCCTTCACTCGACAGTCTGACGCCTGGTGCGCCCGTCAACGCCGACATCTCTCCGCCGTGGCTGAATACAATTGCACCCTTCAATAAGTCCCTGGGAAAAATTAATCCCATTGCCAGTGCCCTGTCAAGAAACACGTTGGCTGCCGTTCAACTGGGATTAGATTACAATGCCCCGGCTGAAGCCCAATGACAGGATTTGGAGTATCAAGCATGTAGGACATCCTGCACGTCCCTTTGTTGGGAAGACTTCCCCCTCGAAGACTCCAACACCACCCTCCTCTGTGACGTCAGTACTGCTCCCTTGCGCCGGTAGGTGTTTGATTTCATTCACGGCCTTTCACATCCCTCGTGCCGTTCTACTGCACAGCTGCTGAAGACGAAATTCATTGGGCATGGCATTTCTAAGGATGCTAAGGATTGGGTCAGCGCCTGTACTTCTTGCTAAATTTCCAAAGTACATCGACACATGGATTCAGGAGTGGGCACCTTTCCTCAACCTCAGTGTCGTTTCGCACACATTCACGTCGACGTTGTAGGCCCCCTACCCACATCACAAGGACATTGTTACCTGTTTACCATCATCGACCGCTCCACTCGTTAGCCTGAAGCCATTCCCATGGAAACTGCAACGTCCGCCTCTTGTACATCTGACTTACTCTCAGGATGGATTGTAAGATTTGGTATCCCTGAGCATATTACTTTTGACAAGGGTACCACTTTCACCTCTCAATTGTGGACATCATTAGCGAACCTCCTGGGCATCACCCTCCATCAGACAACTGCCTACAACCCCGATGCCAATGGAATGGTTGAACGTTTTCATCGCACCCTCAAAGCAGCTTTGATGTCCCGCTGCAAGGATTGCAACTGGTTTACTCAGCTTCCCTGGGTCCTCCTGGGACTAAGGACCACTTCTAAAGACGCCCTCGACATCTCGGCAGCTGAAATGGTGTATGGTAACCCGTTGGTAGTCCCTGCCGAATTTTTTCCTTCTATAACCTCCTCCGACGATCTCCAGTGCATACGTCACGTCGTGGGAAAATTTACACCATGCCGCCAGACTTACAAGCCCCCAGCGAAGCATCACATACCGACAGACTTGCACTCTGCAACGTACGTCTTCCTGCGCAATGACACTAGCAAGCCAACGCTAGCACCCCCTTACACGGGCCCTTTCCTTGTGATCCGACGCAGTCCGAAAGCATTCCTACTAAACATTCGTGGCAAGGAAGACTGGGTCTCCATTGATCGTCTAAAACCTGCTTATATCCTGCCAGATGACCCGCCTACAGTTCGCCTCTCTAGATCAGGGCGCCCTATTTAACATGTACAGTATGTCATTTTTAGGGGGGGAGCCATGTAACAACCGTGTGTCACACGATCGTACATAGTAACGACATTTCATTTTGTGTGTATATTATGGTTGTATCTTCGCTCTTCCCTCGCACTAAAAAGAACCTGAATAAACATGCCTGTTTTTCTCACCGTTAACTGTTAACCAGTTGAACATGAAATTTCCTGTTGCAGTGAGTTTTTGTATATAAAGGCGAGTGTTCTATAATAAAATTACTCAGTTACTTTCATACTGTCTTTGAGTCACAACCTTCTCTCGCTTGTCACACAGATAACTCCTGCTATTCCCTTTGCTGCCCATGCCTCTGAGATGACTGCGTAGTAGGTATTAGGTTTTTTTTTATATAAGTTCAGAAAGTCAATCATGAAAATTTATTATATAAAATGGTCTATCTTAGAGTTCATTTAGGTCTACAACTTTAATAGTTTCAAGAGTTATGGTGACCGGACTCAAGGTGTAACAGCTATACAAAAAAGGCAAAAGACAAAATAATTAAGATGACTTACAAATATAGACTTTTATCACAAATAGAATGGACAATTCCTACACATTTATTATTTAGTCCACATAAAGCACAATCAAGAAGTAGTTTCACCTAACAGATTTATTACATAATCACATAATGTACACCTTAATCCACGCTCGCCTTTGCCAAAACATGAGAAATAAAAAAGAAAAAGTACAGCTTTCTATTACAGAAAATAAAAAGCACTTATACAGTTGGTTTTTTATCAAATGATTTAGTAGCACTTAATATCGTAACAGGAAGTTATGTTCAAGTTTTGTTAAAGCAATTCAGATACAAAATTACACTAGCCTAGACTTAGTAAGGTATGTTACTACAAGAATAGTTCAGAACAAATCAAGTTTTAACACCATAGAGATCAGAGATGTAGATGAGAACCGAGATATGAGAGCCTAAGAGAGTCTTAACTTTTATCGTAGCTGAAGTTCCAGAGAAATGTGTTCTCCTCTTTTTTTTTTTTTTTTTTTTTTGGAGGGGGGTCAGGCACGGGCTCTTGCACACTTGCAGCCAGTAGTCTTCCTCTATCCCAAACTAACCTTTAATACCAAGGCTCGGATATGCATTAGCTAATTGACACGTGGTACATTATCAAAACCCTGGTCCCAAAATGTTTGTAAGGATCTTTGTAATAAGATAACTTTACTGTATGTTTACATAATTACCTAGAATATTACTAAAATTGATACTATTCTCTTAATAAAACACTTTCGCAAAGAAACCCATATTTACGAATATATAACGTTTTAGATTATATGACTTCCTCTCCAACTTCCACGAATCAGCACGCATGCTTAATTCTATGCGTTCTGAATTCTTCTAGATTTTCTGCAATGCAGTAGATTTTGATTGCACCGTAATAGATTTTCATGTATCGTAGGAGATTCATTAGAAATGACCCATCCTTTGTGTACTTGTTTATATGTATATATGACCTGAGCAATTACATACCAGTAACTTATAATGATAATGATAATAAATATCACTGTCATTATGTCTTAAGCTCTTAAGGCATACACTTCATAACTGTCATCTCGAGATATTATTTGCTGTTTTTAAGTTTTTGTGTGAATATTTGTATTTTCATTATCGTTATCTTTTTATGCTATTTATTTCTATTTTATCTATACATTGCTCATCTTGTCTTTACTCTCCTTGTACTTCATTTTCGCGTCAAGCAATTCTATTTCATGGAGAAGGCCTTAGCAAAGTGAGTAGCCGTTTTATACTGTCTTTATGAATTTATGTTCAGGTTGAATAATAATAATAATAATAATAATAATAATAATAATAATAATAATAATAATAATAATAATAATAATAATAATAAAGGTTTCTTCTGCATTATCTGTTTGATGAAGCGGGAATCTCCTGCTCGGTTTTTTCAGGGGTTTTCAGTTCATCACTACTTTCTGAAATTTACCCGGGTTAGCCTGCCCATCAGTTTAAGCTTTCGTAAATCGGAGTATGATGAAACAGAGGTGTGGTGGCCTGTTGGTAACGTCCTTGCCTGGTGATCGCCAGACAGGGGTTCAAGTCCCGCTCAAAACTCTTTAGTTCCATTTGTCGCTGCAACCTCACTATACTTGTAAAATAAGGATGGGGGACTGGGGGAGCCGATAGTTCTATCTGCTGAGTCATCAACAGCCATTGTCTGGCCCTCCTTGGTCCTAGCAGTACTTTATATATGGTCAGTCTCTAGGGGATTGTCCTGCTTGCTAAGGCAATGTCACTGTCCCTTGCCTCTGTCATTCATGAGTGGCCTTTAAACCTTCAAATAAATTCGTTATGAATACCCATTAACTATATGGGCGTATGCTTCTTCCACATTAGAATTCTTTGAGCCTGCTAAAAATTCAATCCGGAGACCATAGATTGATTGAATTAAAAAGGCTTATAATGTGTTTGCCAGTTATTTTATGCATTTTCTAATGTTATTCTGTTATATTAGTATTCATATTAATCACATTTTTTAACCAGGACAGTTTTTGTAAGCTCCATGAAACGGAGTGCTTCTGTGAAGAAAATTAGGACAAAGACAATTACGAGCAATGGTGGGTTACCCAATAGGCTATAGGCAAAGACTTATGGCCTTGCGAGCCTCGTGTCCCCAAACTAGCCATAATATTACAAATTGTTTAACTGCCAAAAGATAAATGTTGAGTGCAAGAAATTGTTTTATTGTAAATGTGATATATATGTATATGCATACTGTAAAACCATATATACTAGAAAGCGTGGACAGATTTAATCTTAATTTACAAGCTTAGGTAGGGCACTATGCGGGAAGGCTGTTGTAGATATCACGAAATTACTTTTGGAATATTTCAAAAGTATTCATACCAACTTTGATCAGCATGAAAATAAAACTTTTCTTGTCTTTTCAAAATATTTCGGTGATGTAGTGTTTTCAATTTACCACTGTGAAGCAAAACGTAATCGTCGGACAACTCGCAAGAAGCATTTTAGAGAAACTAATAGAAAGACTCAAATGAGCATAATTTCACACTTAGAGAAAAATTTCACTCACAAACTTCTATAGCTTTAGTTATCACCAAGATAAACAGACGTTTCTCTTTCTTTTCAAATGTTCATGGTAACTTAACACCATCAATGAAGCTGCTAGAAATCTTGTGGTAAAGTATAAGTGAAACCATGAAACTAATTTGGAGAAGGAATACATTTCGTGTTCATAAACATATATCTGTTACAATGAATGACCCTTATCATGACAATGTTCTAAATAGGAATTCAAATATTATTGCAGTGGCATCACATTCTTATTCAAAGGTTGCTATTGCTGTACGCAACTATCTTATACTACAATGCAGTGTTTAGGGAGGAGAATAATTATTCCTAAAATTAAGACGTAAAAAATTAAAATAGATTCATAACGTGACAAAACTGCTTTAGCTGGTTGAGTTTAATAAGCATTCAGCTTGAGCTGGTAAAAAAATATTTGCAAAATATTATTGACGAAGTTACTCGTTCACTAATTAGGAAAATGGTATTCTAAGCTGTATTTCTATTGCATTAAGTGGCAGGTTATTCTAAGTTTGTCTTTCTATCTTTACCTGTTTGTTATTAATGTGAAAAAATTTAAATGCATGACTACTTTATTCTTATAAAAGGGCTTAAAGGCGTTATTTGGGGTCGGGAGGGAGTGCCCTACTCCAACTAAGGTCTGAACATCAAACTGATATTCTGAATCATGAATTTCAGCATAATTATTAATATGTAACGTTCGGTTTTGTGCACTAATCTGTTCTGCAGAGTACTGTATAGTTTCAATACAGGCATAATCAGCCTAATCTTAGTTATTGTGCAGTGCTCCTATGTCCTTGATAAATTTTGCATCTAGCTTCAAAATGTTTCTAGAATTACTCCTGTTTCCAAAACCAAAGCTGATTAGGCTCACTTCAGTCAAATACCAGGCCCCAATAGTACAGTAGCTTAGAGTATATATTTACTAGAATCGTTCAGATTGTGAATAAAAGCTAAAAATATTCATGGTGGCTCAGTTTTCAATGTCTTTATACATAAAAAACGGGACACATGTTTTATCACCAAAATTTAGGGTGCCATCTTGCTGTTCAAAATGGCCGCCGGGACATAAAAATCTTATCTATTTTTCATCCCCTAGAGCACAATTCGTTGTTTAGATATGCTAACCTGATGTTTTCATGCCCAATGAATCTAATTGAAAGCATATGGACACTGTTTTTCCACTTCATAATGATAGAAACTGATAATAGCTGTACTTAACTGATTTGAATATGATGGGAATAAGATTTTGTAGTTAAATAACATGTAAATCAGAATTCTTCATTGTTAATTTACTTTGCTTCATGTTGCCCTATTTGATTGTCAACGGATGTCACTAACTCACTATTCTAATCTTACAGAATTGTTCGAGAGTCTGTATATATTGTAATGATAATGAGCCCTTGGCAGTACAGTAAGTCAAGTGGAATGTTATCTTTTATACCTGAGACACAGTGTCATAGAATGATGTGTATGAATTATCAATGAATATAACATGTAACCATGTAGTGTGATGTAGTGTTTTCTTCACGGGTGGTGGTACTCAAACTTTATTTTTCAAGTAGATGATGATGAGCAGCATCCTCATAAAATAGAATCACATTTCCTGATTCCTACAATTTAATGCATTAACGAGTATCTCCAAGATGGCCACAAGGGGCTCATTGCTTAACCCTGCAGAATCCTCATACACAAAACTTGTTGTCATAAACTGGAAGTTGTGCTAATTTTCCAACAGGACTCTGGTGAAAACCTTGTGGATCCTTCCAAATGTAAGGACAGTAAACAATGTGAATATAAAATTTTTGCTGAAACTCTTTCGAAATTTCCTGACATCGGATATTTGCCAGAATATATCAGGATTGAAAGACTGGACACTGGGCATTGAATTGAAGAATAATTCAATAGAAACCACGCAACTTGGCATAAAGGATGCAGAAAGGGATTTGAAAAAAAGAGGCTCTAGCATGCTAAAATCTGGAAGGATAAAAGACGAGGCAGGGTTTGAACCAAATCCAGTCAAGACAAAACACAGCCATGTGGGCTCTATGGCCAAGTCAAGTAACTTTCTCCTGTGAGGAAAGTGACAAACATGAAAAGTTACACGATGTACAGACAGACAAATTCGACCTATGCATTCGTCAATATGCACATACATTACAAGATCAAAAGCTGTTGGGAAAACTCTTCAAATGTGATATCCATACCCTGGATGTATGTTATCATTCAAGCTGGAGGATGTCATTACACTATCGGGTTCGACAATGTGAAACTACACAAAAACATGATGACAGTAGAAGCAAAGTGCCCAGCTTCTTTCTTATATAGAAGAATTCCGTTAAGATGAAACACTATCAATCTTCAAACTTTTGAACTTGAGAAAATTGTATAAATCCTGATTAAAAAAACAAGATTTGAATGTTACTGGAAAGGTGCATACCACAATATTAAAGGAAAGAATGATGTGTGTTATTCCAGGTCTGAGAGCCTAACCACAAGGCCGGGAAGCAATGCTGATGTTTGATCCTGACATCGGAGAAGCCATCAAGACTGCTTCTTCCAATAAAGAAAACGATGAAGCCATTCATTTGGCACATGCTGCACAAATAGTGAAAAGAAAAATTTTCAGTACAGTATTTCTTTGATGGGTTGTTCAGACTTGGATGTGAAAAGGATACTGTCCCAAAAAGTGTTCTTGCTTATGTGAGTATGATCCTGAGAGGGCTAAGTATCAAACAACAAAACCAATCTACTAGTTCTGCTAAAGAATTAGCTTTATCCGTGGTGTTCAATACCAAGAAAATTTCTAAAGAATCAGCCGTATCTTATCCTTGCCACCACAAGACCAGAGAAACTCGTCTCGCAATTTTTATTGGCTTGACGATTCATGCCAAAACTAGACAGAGGGAACTTATGGAAAGACTATCAAGCCGTGGTCTGTGTACCTCGTATGACACGGTCCAAGAAATTTCTAAACAGACGGATGTGTGTCTTTT
>NC_090742.1:51429647-51432147 GCF_036898095.1 Palaemon carinicauda
AGAGCCAGGCAATGGCTGCTGATAACTTAGCAGATAGACCTATATGCTCTTCCAAACCCCCCCATCCTTAGCTAACAAGGATGGTGAGGTTACAGTGACCAAAGGAACTAACGAGTTTGAGCGGGATTTAAACCCTAGTCTGGCGTTCACCAGCCAGGGACGTTTTACCCTACTTCCCGACCCACTACCAGGTGAACCAACTGATAGTTTTTAATTGGAATTACCTCTAATAAGTCAATATATGGATGAAATGCAATTTGCAATTAGGTTCCGACTTATTTTAGAGCATCTGGAGGCATAATTGAAAGCAAACTTGCTTTTCATTTGAGGAGACCAGGGTTCGATCCCAATATGAGGTAGTAATTTATTTGAGGATGCTATTGTGTTGATTTTCATTCATTCATATACATGTGTGTATACATACATACATATATATATGTATGTATATATTATTATTATCATTATTATTATTATTATTATTATTATTATTACTAGCCAAGCTACAACCCTAGTTGGAAAAGCAAGATGCTATATGCCCAATGGCTCCAATAGGGAAAAATAGCCCAGTGAGGAAAGGAAATAAGGAAATAAATAAAGGATGAGAATAAATTAACAATAAATCATTCTAAAAACAGTGACAACGTCAAAACAGATATGTCCTATATAAACCATTAACAACGTCAAAAACAGATACGTCATATATAAAATATAAAAAGACTCATGTCAGCCTGGTCAACATAAAAACATTTGTTTTAACTTTGAACTTTTTAAGTTCTACTGATTCAACTACCCGATTAGGAAGATCATTCCACAACTTGGTAACAGCTGGAATAAAATTTCTAGAATACTGTGTAGTATTGAGCCTCATGATGGAGAAGGCCTGGCTATTAGAATGAACTGTTTGCCTAGTATTACGAACAGGATAGAATTGTCCAGGGAGATCTGAATGTAAAGGATGGTCAGAGTTATAAAAAATCTAATGTAGCATGCATAATGAACTAATTGAACGACGGTGCCAAAGATTAATATCTAAATCAGGAATAAGAAATTTAATAGACCGTAAGTTTCTGTCCAACAAATTAAGATGAGAATCAGCAGCTGAAGACCAGACAGGAGAACAATACTCAAAACAAGGTAGAATGAAAGAATTAAAACACTTCTTCAGAATAGATTGATCACCGAAAATCTTGTAAGACTTTCTCAATAAGCCAATTTTTTGTGCAATTGAACAAGACACAGACCTAATGTGTTTCTCCAAAGTAAATTTGATGTCGAGAATCACACCTAAAATTCTAAAAGAGTCATACAAATTTAAAGAAACATAATCAATACTGAAATCCGGATGTTGAGGAGCCACCGTCCTTGACCTAATTACAATCATACTTTGAGTTTTATTAGGATTCAACTTCATACCCCATAATTTGCACCATGCACTAATTTTAGCTAAATCTCTAGATCTACATTCAGGGGATGGAATTGATGCAAAGAGAGTAGCATCATCTGCATATGCAACAAGCTTGTTTTCAAGGCCAAACCACATGTCATGTGTATATAGTATGAAAAGTAATGGGCCAAGAACACTACCCTGTGGAACACCGGATGTCACATTCCTATACTCACTATGGTGCCCATCAGCAACAACTCTTTGAGATCTATTGCTTAAAAAATCAATAATAATGCTAAGAAAGGACCCACCCAATCCTAACTGTTTGAGTTGTATATAGTGTGCGTATGACGGTGATGCTCCAATTGTTATTTTACCTTTATATTTTACCCTACCTAATTTCCATTAGCGCCATGATTAATAGCAATCTTATCTTTTGTTTGAAGAGACTAGGCTTTGATTCCAATATGAGGTAGAAATTTATATATATATATATATATATATATGTGTGTGTATATATATATATATATATATATATATATATATATATATATATATATATATATGTATGTATATATATGTATATATATATACAGAGAGAGAGAGAGAGAGAGAGAGAGAGAGAGAGAGAGAGAGAGAGAGAGAGAGAGAGAGAGAGAGATTAAATCTGTACAGATCTGCACGCTCGAAAGAAAATACTTATACGTGTATAGTATTGCTTGAATATCAATTGTAAATAGTTACACCTTTACAGTTCTAATTTATGTATATACAATAAATAGTTGTTTTTCTTATTTTATGTATAAAGTATGAAAAATATGATTTCATATTTAATTATTCATAGATTTCAAATATATTTCTTCGCTATTGTGGTCTTTTACAGATTCAATGAATAAATGGGTCTATGAAAAACCACTCTCCTCCCCAGGATTGTTAATAGCAATAACAATTCACAAATCCATCAATTTGGACTTCTTTCGGCCGTTTTATTAGACATGCTTTCGAGGTACCTTGTTTGTGGATTTCTGCTTTCTCTCCCAGTGTCTTCAAGTGTCTTGTAGTTGCCACGCTTGTCGTGTTGGGTCAAGGTCATTAAAAGAGATTACAACAAGCGCA
>NC_090742.1:51434647-51437147 GCF_036898095.1 Palaemon carinicauda
ATATTGTGTTGAACTATATCTGAAAAGTGTGAATGGGACTGTTATTATTTTTCTGTAATGAAATACTCGGAAAGTTATTTATCATCTCTCGGGCTCCCAGGTAGAACACCGACAGTACGACATATTACCCTTTTTTCAATTGACCATCTCATCCTGACGACGTCTCTCGTTTTTGGCTTTTAAATCTTGAGGCATGAAGCGGCGACCGTTTAGAGATAGTAGATTAAGAGACTTAACCTTCTGAATGACCTCCTGAGTTGAGAGATTTGCTACCGTTCATCAAAACATTATAGCCATTTTTCTTACATTATGATTTTGATTTAAGTCAACAAAACTAATGATTATTATTTGTAAACAAATTGAATTTTAACGAGGTATTGCATACATATGAAAGTAGATATTCTTTTATTTATCTTGTCATAAAAACAAATACCTATATATATATATATATATATATATATATATATATATATATATATATATATATATATATATATATGTATATATGTGTGTGTGTGTGTGCGTGTGTGTGCGCGTGCGCGCGCGCGCGTGTGTGTGTGTTACAGTGCATTGACATAGGTCATGTCCAAAGCTTTTTAAGTGGAGATATGAGATTCATTACAAATCTAAATGAAATATTTGGAATGTATAATGCGGGAGAGGAAGAATATGCGAGTCGTTCATATCTGAATCTAATGGGAATTTCTAAATGGCTGCAGAACAGTTCAGAATAGCAATTAGGAAACCTAACGTTATGTTACAAATTATGATGTTCTGTTTGTCAAGAAATACAACCAAACATACCTTCTGAATACCTCCTGCCAAGATTCCCCCAGGGCATTCAGGGACACGCAGAAACTTGATTGTTCCCGATGGTCAGGGTTAAAACAGGACACGTGCAGATGTTAATACAGACTACTGTACACCTGGAGGAGAGACAGCATTGAGCATGGAAGGAGGAAACGGCCAAAATACCAAGGATTAACTCCCTCTGTCTTCAAGTTATCACGATTAGAAAATAAATCCACATAGCAGTATTCGTCGCGTACCAGTTATCTTACTACAATAAGAACTTCGTCAGGAATTCATAATAGAGAATTTAATATGATGAGGCAGCAGCTTGATAATTTAGGATGTTGCAAATTCATTATAGAAAAAGCAAAATCGTAGAAAAATAATACTTTAACAGGAAAAAAAAAGAGAAAACGAAATACCAGACTCCATCGAATAGAATGATCAATCAAATAAGAAAAATCTTAAATCTACTGTTTTTCCATTTGTGAATCAAAAATGTTTCTTTATGGAAAAAAAATGTTTGTTGGTCCAAGACAGGAAACTTATGGGATTTTTCAAAATTTTGAAAGTTATGGTCACACAAATAACTAATTTTTCAATGCTCATGTGATTATAGGAGAAAGATCCTCGAGACTGCAGTCATAAAACTTTCTTATAACCTTAACTTATAATCAATAAAAAGGAGATATTGGTAATGTAATGATGAAATCATCATGGGAGAGAGACAAAATCAATACTCCATCCTTCTCCCACGGAACAGAACTTTAACATTAATCTGAACTTGCACTTAAAAGCACACATTTGAAGATATGAAGAGGGACAAGCAAATACAGAATGCCTTTTCTTCACTTGTGTTGCTTGTATTATAGGCCCATCGACGGTTTCTCAATGAAAATGAATATATAATGATATTGTAGTTATTCACACAGGAGAATTGGATCCCTAAACTGTCAGTTTAATGATGATTCTAAATAAGTCAGACTTTAGAAAATAATAAAAAACCTAAAACTTTATATCTCAATTTGTTTGGCATCATTATGTTGATGTTCTGGGTATTTTAAAAGAAAATTTTAATATTGAAGCTTTTGTTGATATCATTGATTTACTGGATCCAAAAAAAAATCGCCTTAGAAAAAGAAGAAAATAGCAGCATCGCGTCTTTAGTCCTTTTGATTGTGAGACACACCGATAATTCAAATTTTCTTTTTGCACCAAGCCAACCAATAATAGTGTACATTTTTATTAAGGTCATTCTATGAATATAAAATATCTTTTTTTTCTTCTTCTTCAAGGTACCTCTGGGTACTTAGAATATTCAGAATTGAGTATATGAAAAATTAGTTTAAAAAGTGAAGAAATTGAAACCAATCTTTGCTCTCCCAAATATTTCCTAGAAACTTGTATGCATAGAGCTAAGGACATTTTTTAGGGTCCACTAAGAGAAAATGAATTAATGAATAATATTCTCTGTTTACCATTTTATAAATGTCCTTAAGAATAGCTGTGGAAATGAAAATGCTACAGTATATATTATTACTTGCTCAAAATATGACTTGTTTGTATCGGCCTAACATATAGGCCCAAAGGGTTTACCGGTACAACAAAAAAACCAAAAGTAGACTGTCTCTAGATCTCTTAATAATGCTTTGGCTGTCCTCTGGCTAAGATTAAGTCACAAAATCGATTGGTTAGAATCCAGGACAAC
>NC_090742.1:51439647-51452147 GCF_036898095.1 Palaemon carinicauda
TATATATATATATATATATGTGTGTGTGTGTGTGTGTGTGAACTATATATATATATATATATATATATATATATATATATATATATATATATATATATATGCATACATATAAAGTCACTAGGAAACCAAATAATTAGTATACACAGACAGCTACCAATATGAGATGCTTATATAAATGATAACTTAATACTAGAAACAAGAAAGGTTTTTACTAAAGAGTCTTTCTAAATATATAGCAGACCCATGCGGAAACCAGTATAGATGTAAGTACTTCCAGATATCCTGAATGCCACCCTCACCCCGCCCCCCCTTAACCCTCTCCAACCATCCATCTCACGTTTATCATTTGCTTGTTTTCTTACATCTTTTTTTCCCTTCCTATTCTCGGTTCCTCTTGTTTTTGTTGTTACGGTGAACAACTGGGAAAACCTCGAAGCGTGACCTTTCACACATAATGTCAAGGTCACTTTTGTACAAGGAGGCCTGGTAACCGAACCTCAAGCCTTGTGTGCGTTCGTACTCAAGGTTACCTTATTCAATGGTGCCAGGAGTGACAAGGTCTTGCCTGTCTGCTTTTCTCATTTGAGTAATGACGAGAGGCACGTCAATTTCCTTTCTGCCATAACATTATAAATTTGATTAGAACTCTACCGCTGTCACAAAAACTTTAGGAAACAAGCATACTCTTCTTCTCGCTCAAGCTGTACCAATGTTATTTACACTGAATGTTAGATACCGGATAATTAGATGTTGCAGAGTTACTTCGTATCCAAATCACTTAGAAATTCAAGATTCTTCGGTGTAATATTCTTCCGTTAACACCGACAATGAAGAGGAATAGAAAGTTATAGTCCTCTTTTTAGTGAAAAATCAACATTCAAAGTCACATGTCACACAATTCAACTATCTTTAACGAGAGAGAGAGAGAGAGAGAGAGAGAGAGAGAGAGAGAGAGAGAGAGAGAGAGAGAGAGAGAGGCAAGGTTGATGATATTCTATAAATGAGTTTGAATATCATGATCAATTTTAACAAAAAACTAAAAAATAGATAAATAAATATCAGCAAATTAAGGCTAGAATCTGTTAACGAAAGAAGTGTATTCAAATCGTTTGATAGAAAAACAAAACAAATAAGGGATAGAGGGATCAAAACTTAAGAGATGAAAAGGGGAGTGTGACGGGCCGAGAGAAGGTTGTGACTCAAAGACGGGATGAAAGCAACTGAGTGAGTTTATTATAGAACACTCTCCTTTATATACAAAAGCTCAATGCAACAGGAAATTTCATGTTCAAAACCGACACCGTTACTGGCGAGAAAAACAGGCATGTTTATTCAGGTTCTTTTTAGTGCAAGGGAAGAGCGAAGATACAAGCATAATATATCACAAAATGAACTATGTACGATCGTGTGACACACGGTTGGTACATGGCTCCCCCCCTAAAAATCACATAGTGTACATGTTAAATAGGGCGCACTGATCTAGAGAGGCGAACTGTAGGTGGGTCATCTGGCAGGAGATAAGCAGGTTTTAGACGATCAATGGAGACCCAGTCTTCTTTGCCACGAATGTTTAGTAGGAATGCTTTCAGACTGCGTTGGATCACAAGGAAAGGGCCCGTGTAAGGGGGCATTAGCGGTGGCTTGCAAGTGTTGTTGCGCAGGAAGACGTGCATTACAGAGTGCAAGTCTGTCAGTATGTGATGCTTTGCTGGGGGCTTGTAAGTCTGGCGGCATGGAGTAAGTTTTCCCACAACGTGATGTATGCGCTGGAGATAGTCAGAGGAGGTTGTAGAAGGAAATAATTTGGCAGGGACGACCAACGGGTCGCCATACACCATTTCAGCTGCCGAGACGTTAAGGGCATCTTTATGAGTGGTCCTTAGTCCCAGGAGAACCCAGGGAAGCTGAGTAAACTAGTTGGAATCCTTGCAGCGGGGGCATCAAAGCTACTTTGAGGGTGCGATGAAAACGTTCAACCATTCCATTGGCAGCGGGGTAGTACGCCATTGTCTGATGTAGGGTGATGCCCAGGAGATTCGCTAATGATGTCCACAGTTGAGAGGTGAAAGTGGTACCTCTGTCAGAAGTAATATGCTCAGGGATACCAAATCTTGCAATCCATCCTGAGAGTAAGGCAGATGCACATGAGGCGGACGTTGCAGTTTCCATGGGAATGGCTTCAGGCCAACGAGTGGAGCGGTCGATGACGGTAAACAGGTAACGATTTCCTTGTGATGTGGGTAGGGGGCCTACAACGTCGAGGGGAATGTGTGCGAAACAACGCTGAGGTTGAGGAAAGGTGCCCACTCCTGAATCTGTGTGCCGATGTACTTTGGAAGTTTGGCAAGAAGTACAGGCGCGGACCCAATCCTTAGCATCCTTAGAAATGCCGTGCCAAATGAACTTCGTCTTCAGCAGCTGTGCAGTAGAACGGCACGAGGGATGTGAAAGGCCGTGAATGAAATCAAACACCTGCCGGCGCATGAGAGCAGGAATCCAAGGTCGCGGTCTACCAGTACTGACGTCACAGAGGATGGTGGTGTTGGAGTCTTCGAGTGGGAAGTCTTCCCAACGGAGGGATGTGCAGGATGTCCTATATGCTTGATACTCCGGATCCTGTCGTTGGGCTTCAGCCAAGGCGTTGTAATCCAATCCCAGTTGAACAGCAGCCAACGTGTTTCTTGACAGGGCATCGGCAACAGGATTCATTTTCCCAGGGACGTATTGAAGGGTGCAATTGTATTCAGCCACGGCAGAGAGATGTCGGCGTTGACGGGCAGACCAGGCATCAGACTGTCGAGTGAAGGCGTGCACCAGAGGCATGTGGTCTGTGCGAATGACGAAGGGCGTACCTTCAAAGAAATGGTGAAAGTGACGGACAGCCAAGTGCACCGCCAGCAATTCGCGATCGAAGGTAGAATAACCCGATTCTGCCTTGGACAGTTTTCTGCTGAAGAAGCCCAAATGGGAGAGGAAATCTTCACCAATGAGAGGCAATGTAATGTCGACAATTATAGAATTCCACCAATACTGGGAGCCCATAAACAAGTGTCAGTGACAGCATCTCATAACCATGGTTGGCGATAGCAGTTCCATTGGCAGCCACCAGTTTGACATCAGCAGGGTTATGATGATAGGGTTACCCCTCTGATAGGGAACGTGGAAGAGGGGAACGACAGGTAGAGTATCTACCAGAAGCATTCATTAGATCTTGAATCATGTAAAGAAGAGGTTAGTTAATTGGGAGGTCACTGCCATAGACAATGGCATACTTACATGTTTTTTTACCATTGTTATCTCATAGCACATTTCTTAGTAGCAGCCCTGAATCTGGAGTAGTATTAGCACAACTGAGGACGAGGGGCATCATCCAGTAGTTATTGAAGGTATTAGTTGGGGTTTGGGTGTGAAGCGGCACAGGTGGGTGTTGGGCGGCTTTATCACTGCCCATGCATTTCATGAGATGAGTGTCGATGTCCTACAGCGCTGAATAATTGTCCCCTTTGTCAGGAGGAGAGTTGTTGATGGAGTTCTTGACGGTGGGAAACTGGTTGTCCATATGGGTGTCGACCCTAGTCATCAGGCTCTTATGGGCAAGGTGTCTACATCAGGAAGGGTGGCTTGCACAGACCCCGGTAGACATTGAACCCATAAGTCACGAAGTAGGTTCACTTCACAAGGAGAACCATCTGCAATAGACTGAGGGCAAGCAATACTGATAATTTCTCTGAGGGCCATCAATGCCTTTTGATCCCTTAACGGTTGTTGAGAGAGCTGAAAAATCTTGGCTACACAGGCGACTGGTGACAGTGAGTACTGCTCCAGAAAGTATGATTTAAGGGCAACAGTCAGACCATCTCTGCTGGTGAAGGGTGGGCATTTGACTGTGGCAGTGTGGACTGATGAGGCGCGATTGATGGTGGATATCGTCTGAGGATACAGTAGACTAAGAGGTGAGCTGAGAGATGGGCTGGGTGTTCGAGGCATTCTGTAGATCACCAATTTGACGTGAGTGGAGGAAGCATAAAATTAATGACGGCATTACCTACCAAACAACACGGGTATTTATAGGCCCCAAGGGTCACATAAGGGTGACATTTTAATGTGTTTATTCAATGATTTTTTGTTAATAAGAATGACATTTATATAAAAATTGACAATATAATAATGACATTGAAAATAGAATACAAATTAGCGTGTGTTACGTTAAACAGTTCTTGCTGTTTAATTTGTTTGCAATCAAATGTCGCTGTACTGCTGCCCATGCATTACATGCCTGGCAGAAACAAAAGATGATATTCATTTTCAGAAGCATGTAAGTTAAAAAGAAATATTTTTTGTTAGAATAAGGTCAAGATTATCACCCTGTAAACAGATAGAGATAGAGCAAGTGAGGAAGATTTCGTCCTAACTGTGTTACCTCATATCATCTACTTTGATATTTACATACTTCTTACGCTTAATTCATCTTTGATAACTCTGTGTTAGTGTCCATCTCGGCCACTGTACCAGTTGAATATGCAAGATTTTCATTAGTATTTGGTGGTGTTTTTTATGGTAATCTTGCCTGAGGCCAGCAAGAGCTTCGTTAGTATCTAGCTATTGACACTTGATCCTTTGTTTCGATTTCAATATCAGATGAGCCTCTTGTACTTTTTCTGAGGAGAAAATACAGTTGTAGAATATTTATCGTCGGATACAAGGTCTGGAAAACTTCAACAAAGAAACTTGGTTCTATATGTATAACTCATTTACTACTCATCTTTCATGATGATTTACTGGAGTGTTATTCCTGATGACATTACCGAAGTTATTTTTCCACCTTCAAATGTGTTCCAAGTAATTTAGATCAGAATATCAGCAGAAGCAATCAGTCGGCAAAGCAAATGATATTTCCAATTTCTGGTAACCATTGTAAATAAAGGATTTTTTACTGTGATAATTTTAAAATCTGAAAAGCATACGCATATTAGAATCCTAGCAAGGGGAAGCTGTTTTCTTTAAACAAATGAACTTCACCATTTAGAAAGTTAAGTCAGAGTAGATACAAGAACTAATTTACTAAAAGAAGATAATATGAATATTCAAAGTGGCGCAATATCCCTCACAGGGACGGTCATCCGAGGTTGTAAATGAACTTGATGAAAATGCAAAAAGTGACCTTCGATTCCATCTATGCTCACGGTCAGCAACAATTTAAAGGGTCTGTTCATTTCCTCTTTCAAGGGAGAGTAAAATTACGTTATTGTTTTATTACTGTAGAATGAACAGCTTAAGAGGTCTTAAATTAGTCCACCATACGATGGACTTCTGGAACCGAATGTTTCTTTTCCTTCACAGGAAAAGTAGGTAGTTTCTTTAAAAAGTTTATTATTATTATTATTATTATTATTATTATTATTATTATTATTATTATTATTATTATTATTATTATTATTATTATTATTATTATTATTATTCAATAGGTTCAATTTCTATTTATAAAAGGGCGATCCTACTTTAATGAAAACGCCTTTGCTGACAAAAGTAATTCACGGTTGAGACAATAGGAGACATTATCATATACAATTCTCAATGAAGTAAAGATTGATTGTATTGAAACATTCTATTTCGCCATTTATGAAAATTGTCCCGATTGCGCAACACTTCTGTGCTATTTCACTTTTGTCGTTATACGTGGAAGGAAATGTGTGAAGTGAGTATTATATGAAAAAAAAACTTGTTCATCATACAAGGAGACTAATTAGTAGTTCTCTAACCTTCATTTCTCTCAATATCCTAGGAATACTCTTTATCGATAGACGTATTGCATAAATTTATCTATATTAATACGTCCTTCTGGTCTAAGGATAGGCACGCAACTTGTGAAGGTCAGAGTTGAGGTCATTCGCATACTCGGTCGGTGAGGTCACTCGAGGGATCTTGTAGGAGCTAATCCAGCCCGTGAGTAACGCAATGGAAAACCAGTCCTTAATAGCAGGAAAATGACTCGAAGAACAAAAATAGAGGACGTGTTAACTTTTATGGTCTACGATAAAAGGACCCATCAAAATAAATATCAACCTTAATGTTATCAGCAAAGTAATTGCATTCAAGAAAGATTAAACACATTACCATTTAAGCATACACTGAAATTATACATGATTCCAATTGTCTACTTATTTTGTAGATCTGTAATTTTTCGAAAATTTTCGGAAAATTCTCTTTACTTCCTTAAATATATATATATATATATATATATATATATATATATATATATATATATATATATATATATATATATATATATACATATATATATATATATATATATATATATATATATATATATATGACAAGTTCCTGCTAAAAGACCTCATGGTAAGCTGTGACAAGGGTAATTGAAACCTAAAAAATCTTGGAAAATTTTCAGCAGAATGGGATTTCAAGGACTCATCAAAGCGCGCGCACTTTCATAACGTTGTTAGCGACGAAGGCCATCTTGAAGTCAAGGTTACGAAGCAAAATACCACAAAATGTATAATAACAGCACTCTTGTAAATCTTTTAGAAAGGTGTGACTGATTTACCAATAAAGAATTATTTTCATCTACCATTGCTCTGAAGCTTTTAAATACGTCCCTTAATATATTGTTGGTATAATTTACTAAGCTTTACCACTGGTGTATTTATCAACTTGAAAATAAAGTCACTGGACATAAGATTAAATAAAGTGCTAAGTTCAACCTAATATCTTTCGCAGAGTTTGAGTTTCTAGCTAATTTATTCAATGGAACGTCAATAAAAAAAGACCGTAGTAATCTACCTTACACAAACCACAGTATTCGCTATACAGGAATTAGAACTTATTTGTCCTCTATGAAAATTAAAAATCATCATTCTTTTTCAGAATGCATGTTTTCATATGTGGGAATTTTACCCCTGCTGTCATAAGGCCAGCTTAATCTTAAACAGCATTTTGTGTGTATGTGTGTCTGAGAGAGAGAGAGAGAGAGAGAGAGAGAGAGAGAGAGAGAGAGAGAGAGAGAGAGAGAGAGAGAGAGAGAGAATACCATTCAACAAATTTTGTTTTAATAGGTAGCTTTGACTGATAAAACTAATTTTGCCTTCTATATTTTCCTTTGAATTTCAAGGCTGTCTTTTCTGTGCTATAAATGCATCACAACTAATTTTTTCAAACTCACGTGAATTACTCTGCTCTAAAAATACATACTCTTCACACTCTTCAAGAGAGATTAGTTCACCAAACACTTAACTGGACCCCACAAGGCACTAGAAGAGTTGGAAGACCCAGGTCTACATGGGTAAGGACTACGAAGTGTGAAGTAGATGAGGATTGGAGAAATATTGAATTAAAATCTCTAGATAGAGACGATATGACGAAATCTAACAGAGGCATTTTGCGTTAATATGCGTAGAAGGAGATGATGATGGAAAAAACAGGACGCAAAACTACACTAACACGAACACTGCAGTATCCACGAAATGACGTCAAGAAAATGACAGTATTGACAAAAAAATTAAGGTAAATATTCACGAATTGGTTACTACCTGGCGACGTCTCTTCCCGCAGCCTGTTTCCAAGACTTGTCTGTGCGGTCTGTGTCTCATCTGCACCTTGACTATGCACACCACCTGAAATCTCATTAGCATACAAATCAAAGCGATCATCAAAAAGTAGAAATTTCTCAGGGTCGCTTTTTTATCAGGGACGTTGCGTTATAAAACACGTGCTTATGACTATGGCCTAAAATATTTTTATGTAATTCTAAAATCATTCAAGTTTCACATGGATCAGATAACGGTTATCACCAATCGGTGGGATTAACAAGACCCACTAGCATTGCCAGTTTCAAGATCATCTAACAAATTAGACAAGAAAATAAGGTTTTTTAACAGCAGGATTAACAGTCACCGGAATTTCCCCAAGGAATAATGTAGCCTTAGAAGAACACATTAATCAGTAAAGATGGCAATAGTGTGTAACACATTAATCAGTACAGATGACAATACAGTGTAACACATTAATCAGTACAGATAGCAATACAGTGTAATTCAGATGTTTCCATATCGAATTGCCACTTCCATTATGATAAGTGACAGCCTACCTTAAGCAATAAGTATAAACCAGTCTCATATTTGCAAAGTCTAGAAAAAGTCTTCTGCCGATTTGCGAATTAGTTTTTTTTTCTATTTACATCTACGAGTACTTCCTGATTTGTTATTTTCACTTTTCAGGAACGTAGGACGAGAAACTCTTTTGCACAATTAGCACCATTTTATCTATAAACACAAAGCGTATTGGAAAGATTCGAGTCTTTTTTCATATATCTATGTAGACATGTATATAAACGTATATCATCAAATCTATCTACCTATATATACATATATACATATATATATATATATATATATATATATATATATATATATATATATATATATATATATATGTATATATATATATATATATATATATATATATATATATATATATATATATGTTTATTTATATATATGTATGTATGTATGTATGTATGTATGTATGTATGTATGTATGTATGTATATGTATAATGTGTTTAGAGAAAAAGATAGATACGAAAGTATCTCAGTCAAGTATCTTGAATAAAAATCAAATATCTAATATTGTTTCTTACGACAAAATTGGCGGTAGCGTAGGAAGAGGTAAAGCTTCTGCCAGGAATGGATCCTCTGATGTGAGCCAAAACAAAGATCAATCGGGAGAGAGAAAGAGAGGGAGAGAGCGAGAGCGAGAGAGAGAGAGAGAGAGAGAGAGAGATCGGATGCTGGCAGCTGGATGCTAAGATCAACGCGTACTTGCCACATCATCTGTTGGGAGATAAAGACAACCATTTTCCTCCTCCAGTAGCCGGCAAGAGGCCAGGGGACGATTCTGAATGCAACGGGAGATGAGGCATGATAAAGAGATCGTATGGGCAACTCGGCGCCTGAATAAAAGTTATTGGATCTTTATTGGTAAAGACAATTGAGGAACAGAATAAATGTCTGGTGACGAAGGGAAATTTTTGTTTAATCTATAGATTAATTACTTATACCATACTTTCAATACTACAATGAAGACACTAAACTGATCTCTCTCTCTCTCTCTCTCTCTCTCTCTCTCTCTCTCTCTCTCTCTCTCTCTCTCTCTCTCTCTCCTCTGAATATGTTAAAACAAATTAGGAATTACTTGATTTATATAAAAACAAATTGTCAAACTGTCTGAAGATTTTTTCTCTACCATTACATATTATACATGCCCAGATATCTTATGTATATATCATGAAGCAGTGTTTATGAAAATTGCACAATGTAAAGAATTTCATAAAAATTCATCCAAATTTTTTTATACGAACCTGTTATTTGGTGTCAATATTTTAGAAATGTACTGCATTCATCTTTTTTGTATTAATGAAGCTGACATTTGCAGAAGGATGAAACTGAATACTCATTGTCTTCCATAAAAAATAATGAAAAAGACGACTGAAGTTAAGCTCTGGTGATTTTATATAAATTATACTGATTTTCTTATTTTTTTTACTTTATAACCTTATTCAAATAGTGTACAAATGCCAAATGAAAGTGAGCTCCTATCATAAACACCTGATTTCACTTGGTCATCGCAATAGCATTGCTTTTGTTCTACGATTCTACTATAACTTAATCTTCACATTTTTTTTTTCTAATATTTGCCTATTCCATATTCCGTGTATTCGAGCGGCTTGTAATTTCTTAATTCATCTCATTCATATAAATCAAATATTTCTAAACTTTACTTATACATTTGAATTTATGATTGCATACATGTATATATGCAAAAATACTTTTAAAGATAAATACCTCGTGGTAAAAATGGAGTCGACTGTAATGCTCTTCATGAGCATTTCTGGAAAAATATCGGGAATTATCTTACTTAAACGAATTTCACTATCACTAACTAAAACCCTTAATTTATAATCTATGGCACTTGGTCTTTAAAAAGACCGAAAGCTATATATATATATATATATATATATATATATATATATATATATATATATATATATATATATATATATATATATATATATATATATATAAGAAGTTTAGCCCCGATTTTGATGAAAACTATATGTTCTACCTAACTATAAGGGGGTTGTTCATGTGAAAATTGCAAGGTGATTACACAGTTTATTCTAATTTTATTGAAGAAAAAAAACAGACATTTAACCTCAGGCTTTATTTCTAGATCTATTGCAATAAGATATATTATGAAGGATATATATCAAAATGTCATGGCAGCAGTTTATAGAAAAAGAAACAAAAAATAACTTATATAAATATTTTATTTTGTCATTCTTATTGTTAAGATCTGAATTTCCATAATTTCCCGTCCATTTATAAACATTCTATTTGTAAGGAAAAGTTTGGCTTTCTTTCCTCTTTCCAAAGGTATGCTTATCTTAAAATTGGCCAAAAAACTAAAATCTAAATGAATTTTAAGTGAAAAAAGCTGAAACAGAAAAACAAATCTTAGGTGAAATTTTTTGGCAGTAATAAAAAAAAAAAACTATCAAAGGACAAAAATGCCACCCTCCCCCCAAAAAAAGTTTTAACACTCACCGGAGATTTGTCCTGACTTCTATTTTTGTTTTCTTTATTTAATTATTATTATTTTTTTTTTTTTATAATTTTCATGGCACCAAATGATCACACCGATATTCATTGCCCATTTTTTATTTCTTTAGCCACAATTTATTATTCTCTGAAAATTATTGTCTAACTCTTCCTTTTTACTTGAGAACTGAAAGCTTTATTGATGCAGACACTGGTGCTAAACATTTCATTTAGGAGGTCGTCTTTCTCGCAGCCAAAATTATACCAAAATGTCATGACTCGAGCACAAAACAGAACTGTGAAGCCCAGATATTTGGATTTCGGGAATTTCAGCTAAAATTTGCCATGTATGGATTCATTTGGAGTTTGCGTGTGTTCTTTCAAGTATCACTGAAGTAGGTTTGTATCCAGTAGATCAGGGAACACAAGACTTGATTAGAGTGTGTGGTGGAATGTTTGTCATCAGAAGCTTTTGTTTTGTATGATGTGGTGGTCTTTCAACTTTTGCCATTGCTTTTTCGTAGAAACACCATGGTGAGATTCCTTTAGGGCATAGTTTTTAACATTCAGAAAATTCACCTGAAGAGGTGTGATGGAAAAAATTAATAATAATTGATTTCTCGTCTGTGTCAATATTGTTTTTTATGGTTTTCCCTAAATATGACTGATTTTTTAATTATCATTTTAGTGAATATGTCTCACTCAGCCAGCTCACTTCTCATAATCTTGCATTTATTTGTGCGTAGGTAAACAGATGGTAAGTGCCTTTGCTTTCAGTAGCTTGGGAGTAAGTCGCTTACTGACGTGGTTGATGCATTCTTTTTTTATACGTTCACGTTTTCCTAGAAGCATTTACCTGGTGAGACCACTGTCTTTCATACCAGCGAGTTTGAAAGACAGCGGTCTCAGCAGGTAAATCCTGAAATGCAGTTAGCACTTAAGAGTAAGTTCCCACTTCTTTTATAGCCTTTCATTAGAAGAAAGTAGGGCTCTGTCCCAATATGAGGGAAAATTTATTCCTATTTGAGCATAATTTTGTATTGATTTTCATCCACACACACACACAAACACACACGCACATACACACACACACACACACACACATATATATATATATATATATATATATATATATATATATATATATATATATATATATATACACTCACGTATGAATGAGGGTGGTGTCCCCATTGTTATTTTACCTTCACATTTTACGCTAAAAAATTTCCTTCTTCATGCTATATCCTTTTCAACTTAAATACCTCTATTATGTTTTCTGTGGTCACAGTTTTATCTTGTTGAAGTGTTAAGAATCCTTCGTTATCACACAGTACCTCTCCTTATCTGTGAGTAAACATGTTCATCAGTAGTCATGGCTTCAGCGAAAAATGCCATCTTTCGATAAGACTGGTTTCTTCGTTGTTCATTCGAAAGAAATTCCCCGTCTTTCTTCAGACCCTTCTTCTCTTAACCATACCTTTGTACTTCTTCCCCAAATATTTCCCTAGTTCACAAATCTCAGTGGTCAAGTCTTGGTATTTTGCTGTTTCCTTTGTTATCTATTGTTCCTTAGATGCATGGAGTACTCTTCTATATGAAGAAAAACAAGATTTTCACAAAAATCATTCATTCGTATGCTGCGTGATTCAAAAGTGAATGATCGAACACTCGTATAAACTCGAACTCATCGCTGCCGCTTAATCTTGTCATTTATGCATCCTACAACTGAATCTGGCATGGAAAGGATTTTAACTACATCAAATTGATTGTTCCGAGAAAGATCCTAATGGAAAGTTAATTATTAAGTATTTATAATTTCCCGTGGTCCAAGATATCTTCAAACAATTTATACAAGTTTTAACCGTGTACTACGAGACAGG
>NC_090742.1:51457147-51472147 GCF_036898095.1 Palaemon carinicauda
AACATATTTCCTAAGGTACAATTATTTTTATACATTACCCTAATATCTGTTTTTTTAAAAGGTATGGCATCTAAGAAACAATCGTGAAATGGCAAATTAAGTAAAGTATTTTATCAAGGAATCAATTGATAATATATTTTATTTGACATTTCATGATCGTTTTTTAGATGTCTTACCCCTTTGGAAAAAAAAAAAACAGATATTAGGGTACTGTTTAAATATGCAGTAATTGTACCTTACAGAAATGTTTATTAAGAATAGTTCTGGAAATGATAACAATATAGTATATAGTATTCCTTGTTCAGATTGTAACTTATTCTGTGCCGGTCAAACATTCAAATGTATTTTAGTCGGAATAAAACTGGGGTTTGGCCAGTTTTTATCGCCACGCTGGTCAGTGCGGATTATTGTTAATTTCTTCTTTACTTGCTTTCATTTCATCATGTACTTAGAAGTACCTATTTTGTATTGCTAAACTAAACTCATCAGATTTTTCTCTTATTACAGGAGTGTCTATTTTTTTTTTTTCAAAATTATTTTTTTCTCTTTCTTTCCTTTCTTTCTGCATCTCAGAATAAAATCTATTTCATATTTCATTTCTCCTTGTAGGCTTCTCCATGTCCTTTTTCGATGTTCGTTTTTATTTATATAAAAAAAAGCTGTTCCTGTTTTTAAGACTTGTTTCTTTTAGCAAATTTTACAAGAATGTCTCCTCTGTCATTCCTTGTGCCTGCTCCAAATTTACCTACTGATGATTCTCTTCTCTTATTTTGACCTACTTTAGAATTGAATATCATCCAAAAAATGTAAAGTGAGTCTTAAGTTTTATCATATATGGCTCCATATCTTCATAAAACGTTTCTATTTCTTCCTCTGTATTGGATGTTGTTGGTGCATACATTTAAATGATCTTCACTTTATACTTCTTATTCACTATGATTATTAATACTACAATTCTTCTATGTAACCCCTAAGATTTTTACCAGTAAGAAAACCCACTCATATTTATATATATATATATATATATATATATATATATATATATATATATATATATATATATATATATATATGGTGTTCGGACAATTCGGTCCCGGACAATTCGGTCCTGGACAATTCGGTCCCGGACAATTCGGTACTAGGACAATTCAGTACCAGGACAATTCGGTACCAATTGATTTTTATAATATGGAAAAACAGTATTTTTCCATTTTTTTTTTCGTTTCTAAAATTCCTATCAGTTCTAAGCATTACTTTTGACAGAAAATTGATTTATCCTTGCGTGTGCGATAAATAAAAAAATATTTTTTAGTTTCTTTATTATATAAAAAATAAAACAGTAAAAACCATACATTTCTTATGTTAAAAGTATGTATATAAAAATAAAATAGTAAAAACTATACATTTTTTGTCGTTAAAAGTATATAAAAAATTTAAACTTTAATATTATGAGCGATTGCTTTAAGGAACTGCATTCTTTCTGCTTGATTATATTTCTGTACTAGATGAATGATACGCTTGTCACAATCCCTGTACTTCTTTTTTTTTTACTGGTTCATCCCGTTTCGTATCATTTGTAATTTGGTTTTTGCCAAACTCTCTTCTCTTTTGAGGGCTTCAATCAATTTCCAAATGGTTGGATGCATACTGGAGAGACTTGCTATAAATGTGCTGTGAAAACCTTCCAAATTATCAATTGTACGCGATTCTCCGTTCAAACATCGGTGAAGAACATTCCAAGATTCTATTGAAAGTTTTGGATCAAGTCTCCTCCTTCTGGTGCTCTTCCTCTCACTGGTCCTATGTATGAATTTTCAAAATAAGAGACAATAGGTTGAGGGATATCAGCATCATCAACCAATTCGTCAAAGGCATCCACAACCTGATTTAAAGGTAAAAATGCTAAGGCTATAAAACATCTCAATTTAAGACTGAATATGTCATCTTCGTGGTAACGTACATTAAAACCTTCAGCTACAACATGTCTATAAACATTTTGTCCTAAATGAAATAAGCAAAAAGAAATATTTGTTCCTGGAAACGTATTTGAAAATGCGTTTTCCGCAGCCTTTTCGAAGCCTATTATCATATCTTCTGGCCCCTCGTTATTCACTAATTCTTTCACTTTTTGGAAAAGGCGCTCATACGTATTTTGAGACTTATCAGGTAAGAGGGCAAACAATCTTGGAGCACTGAAGTTCCTAATTTGTATATGCAAAACATATAATTGGAAAAATATAACAGGACAGCTCTTAAAAGTTCCATCTCCTGCCCAATTCGCACATTGTCTCAAATCTTGAAGAGCGTCATTAGTAGCGAAAATTAAAATGCGTTTAACGTCGTCGATGCCACTGTGAATACTGCAAAAACATAGAGCCGTTCTCGATAACACCAAACTCTCGTGGTATTTGAAATCCATTAATTATTTGCGGTATCGGTGGATAATTAGCCTGATCACCTTTCCATCTCATATTTCGACTAATATGAGCTAGTTTCGTCACATCAGTAAGTGCGCACTCATTTAAATTTCCTTGTTCTTCTGTTAGAATTGAACGAGATGGTGTTTGACTTGTGATCGTCCTTTCCTTGATATTTGCAGTAGCAACTTTTACACTCACTTCAGCTGCAGTTGTGCTATGATTATGTTTTCCAATATACTTGAGCGCATGGAAATCAACATCTGAGAGAAGCCGTGCTTTGCAAGACCGCCTTTCACAACGCCAATATATCTTCGTACCATCAGCATTTTCTTTATATTTTTGGTACATGTAGTTTTCCTTATCAACTAATTTCGTTTTTCCCTTTTGCGACTGTATGCAGTTGCAAGACTTCATTGTGTGAATGATGGGGTGAAACCAGACTAAAAAGTCTGGAATAAAGAAACTAATAAAGTCGTTTTTTTATATTTTTTTTTTAAAAACTAAGGGAATAACCAAACTAATCGTTTAGTAATAAAGTAGTTAGGTGGATTGTTTATGTTATTTGTAAACAACTAGTGAATAACCAAACTAAGTAGTTAGGTATTTAGGTAATATTACATATAAATAGTTCATAATATGTAATATGGAAATATCATATTTTCATGAATTAGACATTTTAAAAAATGACAAGCCTGGTACCGAATTGTCCTGGTACCAAATTGTCCTTGTACCGAATTGTCCGGGACCGAACTGTCCGGGACCGAATTGTCCGGGACCGAATTGTCCTAGCACCATATATATATATATATATATATATATATATATATATATATGTTTATTTATATGTATATATACATATAAATCATATATGTATATATGTATATATATAAATTATATATATGCATATATGTGTGTGTGTGTGTGTATGTGTGTATATATATACATACACACAAAAATATATATATATATATATATATATATATATATATATATATATATATATATATATATATATATATACTGTATATATTTTATTTATATGTCCCAAGCCTCTGGACAAGGGATATGCAATATGATATTGATGCTTGTCCCATATTAAGGCTATTGATGTGTCAAATTCTATAAGTGTGGGGTACTTGGGTAGTGTGGTCGTAACGTGAATCGTACATTGGTGGAGGTTCCCACGAATTCAGTACTCAGCAGGTGTTGTAGATGCTGGGCGGTTCTCCTGCATTCTGTGGCAGTATACCAACAGCCACTGATTGAGTTATAGGAACCTGTCTGAGGGCATCCTTGTTGTACATCTCTAAGCTCAATTTATAAAATAAAAGGACATAAATATGATGATATCAGTGTGGGGTTTGATTTTTGCTTTGTGTGGTAGTACTGTGAACAAAGTTGTTAATGAGCCAGGAGATAAAAGTGGAAATTGCCAGTAGATGAGAATCAATAAGTTGCTTGATACACAGGATTAGATAATGGAAGTAAGCAAGAACGACGAACGCGAGCTATGGAAGATAGACTCAGTAGTTTAATGCCTCTGGTTGAGTGATTATTATCCAACCACGAACAACGGTAGCAAAAAGCTACAGCCTTACCGACCGAATGAAAATCAATCACACGAGCAGAAACACAGAAGCAGAGACAAAGGAGATGATGCAAAATGCCGTAGTTTGTAAATTACCTGAATTACTGTTAGCAGTTAGGTCATTCAACGACCAACGCTCCAGTAAAGGGTTTTAGTCGATCAAGGTCTTTTTGAGAGATTCTGAGCTGGCCACACGTGAGTGGTCCAAGAAAAAAAGACCATACAGGCTTTTGGTGGAAGCCTGTGCAATTGAGGTCTCTGGTTGGCTACCAGTGTGTCACAGAAACTATAGTGGAATAAACTTTGTTTGATGCCAGAAAATGTGATATGAAGGAGAATTATCAACCAGAAATTCGGGTGGGAGAGTTAGTTCTCAGTTTTGCCATACACATATGCAAAGATTGCGATAGCTTTGCAACTCAGAGTGCCAACCTACAGTACCTAAGGCTGATAAGAGAGTAAGAACCTAGAAACACAATGCACGGCTAGTGAGTTCCTATCTATATGTATATTTATTTAATGATAGCAGATCATTGATAGATGTTGTGATGGATATACAAAATATTATAGATAGCCTGCAACCAGAGAACATGACAAGGTGTGCAAAACAACAATCTTCCTTCCCCGTAACAGAGGAAGAGGAGCCAGTTGTCACAGAACCAGGATAATACAAGGAAGATATATACTTCTTCGTCTGACAACAACAATAGTCAAAGAAGCAGTGAGGATCCCAGGCCTGATGAGTGGCGTGGAATCACCTGCCCAGGGAGTAAAGTCCCCTTCCTCGATACCCCAAACCTCGCCCCCGTATTGCTGGGGGGAATGACAGAGTCTCATGAGTGAGACCGTGAGTCTATCCTGTTGTCTTGCATGGCGGCTTAGTGTACTGACAGCAAATGTGAACAAGTCAGATGAGCCAATCAAGGATATATTAAATATTGGTACAAAGGTGTTGCTCCTTGAAAATTAAGTACCTTGATATTCCAGGAGGTAATCAATTAAAAAAAGACATACTGTTACACTCCTTTAATGTGGAACTGAACAAGTTTATGCATGATTCTTTACCATGCTAGGCAGTATATCTTAGCAATCCATGTTTGCCAACAGTTATACTCATATAAGCCGATAAGCAACTTGGTGGAGTAATGAGAGCTTTGGCTGTGGAGGACATGCCCCCCAAAATCTCGATGAAGTCACTGGCAGCAGGGTGATGGATTGGGTTAAAAGCGAAGGACAAACTATCTCATGGGCTTTTACTCCAGATGCCTGGTGGTTGATCTTATTAGAATTAATATGGACCAGAGGGGTCACTTGCCTTAGTTAGATAGGCACTGCGCATCACAAAAAACTGGCTATCCTTTGATGTATATAGCCAATGAATCCTCTATGGATTTAGTCAGTCATGGATAGAGAAGATGCAAGAATGGCCCTCAGTCCCTGACGTAGCAGGGTGCTAAGAATCTCCCGGTTTATAAATATTAAAGAAAAATTGAAAATAGATAATTGGAATGTTAAGACCTTGAATCAGATCAGGAAGTACAGCAAGTGGAGAGTGAATTTATGTAATATAGTTTGGATTTCTTGGCCCTAAGTGAAACACGTTGTAAGGGGATTGGTAAGGAAACTTTACACAAGACAGTATATATATATATATATATATATATATATATATATGTATGTATATATATACATATATATATATATATATATATATATATATATATATATATATATATATATATATATATATATATATATCTCAGGAAGATAAGATGGAATTGGAAGAGAAAGGATAGGAATAATGATGACACCGAGAGCAGAAAAGGCATTAACCGAGTGGAGAGCTGTAAATAATAGATTGTTACTAGCAAAATTCAAATCAAAGCAGTAAGGAAAGATGTAAGGAGTGCAGTAAATAGTAGATTGTTACTAGCAAAAAGGAAAGATGATTGCTATGAAGAACTGCAAAGGGTAATAGATGAGATCCATGAGAGATATGAAAATTGTGATTGGCAACTTCAATGCTAAAGTTGGAAGAAATATTAAAGGGATAGAGAGTGTGATGGGTGTCGAGGGTCTTGGCGAAGTTGCAAATGAAAATGGAGCACATTTCATAAGTTTCTGTTCAGCAAACAATCTTGTCATTGGAGGTACTCTTTTTTTTCAACACAAGAACATCCACAACTATACATAGACTTCACCATTTGTCAATTCCAGAAATCAGATATATCACATTACCATTAATAAAGAGAGAAGGAGAACTCTGAGGAATGTAAGAGGCTACAGAGGTGCAGATATTGGTAGTGATCACCAGCTCCTCATTGCCGCACTGAAATTAAAACTGTAAGTACCCAACAGAAAGATGGATAGAATACCTTGGTTTGATACAACTAAGCTTTTAGAAGAAGAGCACAGAGAAACATCTGCAATTGAATGTAGGAATCAATTTGCAGTCTTAGAGACTTTAAGAGACGAAGAACAGACAATTAATGAAGAATGGGCTGATATCAAGAACATATATCAGTCAGTTGGTAGTGAAGTCTTGGGACACGCAGTTGTAAGGAGAAAGCCATGGATATCGAATGATACTTGGGATACTATAAAAAGGAGACAAAGGAAGAAATTGGTCCTGGAAAGTTATTGAGGAAGTAAGGAAAATTACAAGGTAGAGCATACTAAGTATTCCAGTATTGATAATGAGGTCAAAAGAAAAGCCAGTGAAAATAGCAAAAGAAGGAGACCTGACTGATTGCAATAATTATTAGAGGCATAACACTTACGTTAGTTGTTATGAAAATATCTAGTATGCTTATTATAAAGAGACTGGAGAGAAAGGTTAATGAAAAGCTGGGAGATGAACAACCAGGATTTAAAAAAGGTAGAAGTTGCACTGACCAAGCTTTTGTTTTGAGACATGTTGTACAGAAATGTGTAGAATATAGGAATCCACTTTTGGTGGCATTTTTGAACTATGAAAAAGCTTTTGATAGTATGCACCGGCCAATTTTGTGGTGAGTCCTGCATTATTATGAAGTTCCTCTGAAATATATAAATTTGATTAAGTCTGTTCATGAGCATAGCAAGTGCCAAGTTAATGTTAGTGGAGTCCTATCAAATGAATTTCCAGTGAACAGTGGAGTACTCCAGGGGAATGTGTTCTCACCTATGTCGTTTATCCTCTTTATAGATTTCGTAATACATAAAACAGTTAAGGATGGTGGAGAAGAACTGGACTTAGTTGGTAACACGAAATTAGTTGACATAGAGTATGCTGAAGATGCTTTCCTTATTAGTAGAAAGCCACAGGACTTGTAAAGCTTGCTTACCAGAATCAATGAAATATAACATGAGGTTTGACTCAAAATAAATAGAAGAAATACCGAGATGATGAGAACGGAATATGCAACGGAAGACGAAATATCATTAGAAGGAGAAAGGATTAATGAGGTGGAATCATTTAGACATTTGGAAATTATAATCTCTAATAAATGGTCTTTAGAAATTGAGTTTAATTAAAGATTTAAAAAAGCAATGACTAGGTTAAGTAAAATTGGGAAATCAAACCGCCTGAAACTAAATATAAAAATTAGGCTATATAACAGTTTAGTGAGATCGGTGTTACTGTATGGACATGAGTCGTGGTATGACAATGAAACAGTCTCCAATAGATTTAGTAGATTTGAGAACAGGGCCCTGAGAAAGATATTGGAGTTAGATGGCAGGACAGGATTAGAAATGAAAGTATAAGAGAGATTACTCGAGTGCCATAAGTGGAAAAGATCATGATGAGGGGTAGATGGAGGTGGTTTGGTCATACTCTTCGCACTCCCGAAGATAGATTAGTTCACCAAACGTTTGACTGGGCTCCACAAGGCGCTAGAAGATTTGGAAGATCCAGGCCTACATGGCTGAAGATTATGAAGCGTGAAGACAAAAAAATTGAGAAGTATCGATTTAAAAGCTCAAGATAGAGACAACTGGCGAAATCTAACCGAGGCCCCTTGCGTCAATAGGCATAGGAGGAGATGATGATCCTGATGATGATGATCAAACTAATTTAGCATCTATTCATAAATTTCTGTAATGAAAGTAATATAGGTGATATTCTATGGCTCATACCACCTTTATAAAACAACAAACATTCGTTATGATGTAATCCATGCTTAAATTTGGGTTAGTTTACTTTATGACACCGGTGAGATCTAATTAATTTAATTCCAAACACACGAAGATTTAGGAAAATAAGATTCAGCATCACATGAAGAGGAAAACGATACCAATATCAAATGTGATGGAAACCCTTTTGTTAATTTTCATCGTTATTTCCCTTAATAGTTTAGCGCATATAAGAAAACTGAGAAAAATGTGTAGGCATCTATGGCACATGGGATTCATTCCGAAATAGCATTACTGGTTGTAGGCCAGGGCATCAGCAGGCCGTTGAGATACTATCACTAGAGTTATTGAGTCCTTTGACTGGCCAGACTGTACTACAATGGATCAATCTCTCTGGTTACTGGTAGTTTTTCCTTTGCCTGCACATACGCCTAATAGTATGGCCTATTCTTTCCACATTCTCTTCTGTCCTCATACACTTGACAACACTGAGATTACCAAACAATTCTTTTTCGCTCAAGGGGTTTCCTACTGCTCTATAATTGTTCAGTAGCTACTTTCAGCTTGGTAAGTGTAGAAGAGACTCTTTAGCTACGGTAAGCAGCTCTTCTTGAAGAAAGACTCTCCAAAACCAAATCATTGTTTTCTAGTCTTGGGTAGTGCCACAGCCCCTGTACCATGGTCTTCCACTGTCTAGGGGTAGTTTTCTTGCTTGAAGGTGCACTCGGGCACACTATTCTATCTTATTTCTCTTCCTTTTGTTTTTTCTTTTAAGTTAGTATATTTTACAGATGAAATGCCTATCTTAATGTTGTTATTGTTATTGAAATATTTCATATTGATTGTTCATTTCTTCTCCTGTAGTGTATTTATTTTTTTATTTCCTTTCCTCCCTGGGCTATTTTTCCCTGTTTGAGCCCTTGGGCTTATAGCATCTTGCTTTTACAACTAGGGTTGTAACTTGACTAGTGATAATAATAATAATAATAATAATAATAATAGTGCGGGAGGCAAGGGAT
Organism: Palaemon carinicauda; assembly: GCF_036898095.1. Lineage (NCBI taxonomy): Eukaryota > Metazoa > Arthropoda > Malacostraca > Decapoda > Palaemonidae > Palaemon > Palaemon carinicauda. The sequence goes on from NC_090742.1 coordinate 51,466,291, forward strand.
AGGACAATGTCCTAGAGACATACTATAATTACTTGTATATGCATGTGATCAACTCCAAGGTTTCCTCTCCACTCAAGGTATGGACTTGGAGGACCAAGCAATGCCTACTCAGTTAGACCTATAGTCTACTCTAAATCTCCCATCCCAAGCTTACAGAGATGGGGAGGTTGCAGGCACAATCAGAAACTATCTGGTTGGAGCAGGGCTCGAACTGCCGTCTAGCAGACTGTGAGACTAAGACGTTTCTAAAAGACGACCACAACCCTAGAAGATTCATAAAATAGGAAACTCGTCTTCACAGCAACAAAGATAAATTCAACACCTATCTCGCATTTGTAACCCACATAACGAGGAGTATACAGGGCCTAACTATCTTGGAAAACCAAACATTATTATCATTATTATTATTATTATTTTTTTTATTATTATTATTATAAAATACAAATAAAGAACTAAAGAATATCTACAATCTTCACGTATGGAAGAAAGTCACTGTAACTTACTGTACAGCCAAGAACTCGAAAATTTAAACACGCTCATCAACCATGAGCATATGTCTAATCACTCTAAGACTCCACGAGCAGAAGGTGAAACAGTTTCTCTCTCTCTCTCTCTCTCTCTCTCTCTCTCTCTCTCTCTCTCTCTCTATATATATATATATATATATATATATATATATATATATACATATATTTAAATATGTAAAAATGGATATGAGTCATGGTATGACAATAAAACAATCTCCAATAGATATAATAGATTTGAGAATAAACCCCTCAAAAGGATATTGAGAGTTAAATGTCAGGAGAGGATTAGATATGAAACTATAAGAGAGATTACTCGAGTGCCATATGCGGATGAGATCATGATGAGGGGTAAATGTATATGCTTTGTGCATGCTCTTCGCACTCCCCAAGAGAGATTAGTTCACAAACGTTCAACTGGGCTCCACAAGGCACAAGAAGAGTTGGAAGACCCTGACCTACATGGCTTAGGACTATGAAGCGCGAAGTAAGCCATGATGAATGGAGAAGTATTGAATTAAAAGCTCAAGATAGAGATGATTGGCGAAATTTAACCGAGGCCCTTTGCGTCAATAAGCGTGGAAGGAGATGATGATGATGATGAAGGTGATGATATAATATATATATATATATATATATATATATATATATATATATATATATATATATATATATATATATATGCCTAAGACCAGTTTCTGGATCGGATTGTCTTATCTTAGGCAAGTCTGTCGGAAGATAAAACAGAAAGTTCAAGAACCTTGACCATCAGTATTCTCAATGACTCCAGATTAGGTCTGAAAGTAACACCGTGCATAGATATTAGTTGCACCTCTTCAAGATTCTCATGTCTGAGGATTTAGTTGGTATTAGAAGTAAAATCACAGCAAAAGAAGTATTGCATATAATATAGAATAAAGTTAATCTTTCATGGAAAAAAATTCTCAGAGGAGTTCCATACACATTTAAAAATTCTATTGTAGAAGGAGAAGGATGGCATAAAGAAATATAGGTCAAGAAAGAAGAGCTCAAAATCTGTTTACGCTTTCAATAAGGTATACTGGCATGACCAAGGTCTATAGAACCTATTCAACAGTATAGACCTTCGGCATGACTATTTGCCCTAGGAAAGGGAATTAAATGTGACATCTATAAAAACCGGACATCCTACTACCAAACGTGCCGAGTGTTCCATATTTATTTCAAATGAAAAATAGGCAATAGATATTTCGATAAAAGGAAACTACTAATTTAATTTTTTTTTTGTTGGGGGGGGGTGACAAAAATATGCAAGGAAGCTGCTCAAATCCTAGGAATAGAACCCTATTCTAATAATATTGGTGAAAATTATGACCTGTAACTTGAAGAACTACTACCATCAACTCTGTAGACAATGGAAGCGCGGGGCTTCTATTGTCTACAGAGTTAATAGTACAGTAGTAGTATTTTTTTCCGACAGCATTATTATTATTATTATTATTATTATTATTATTATTATTATTATTATTATTATTATTATTATTATTAGCTAAGCTACAACCCTAGTTATAAAAGCAAAATTTTTGCTATAAGCTAAAGGGCTCCAACAAGGAAATATAGCCAAGTGAGGAAAGGAAATTAGGATATAAATAAACAGTATGAGAAATAATGAACAATTAAAATAAAATATTTTAAAAACAGTAACAACATCAATACAGATATTTCATACATAAACTATAAAAAGACCTATGTCAGCCTGTTCAACATATAAATTTGCAGCAAGTTTGAACTTTTGAAGTTCTACTGATTCAATTGCCCGATAAGGAAGATCATTCCATAACTTGATCACAGTTGGAATACTGTGTAGTGTTGAGCCTCTTGATGGAGAAGGCCTGGCTATTAGAATTAACTGCATGCATAGTATTACGCACAGGATGGAACTGTCCGGGAAGATCTGAATGTAAAGGATGATCTGAATTAAGAAAAATCTTATTCAACATGTATAGCGAACTAATTGAACGACGGTGCAGATTAATATCTAGATCAGGAATAAGAAATTTAATAGACCGGAAGTCCTGTCCAACAAATTAAGATGAGAATCAGCAGCTGAAGACCAGACAGGAGAACAATACTCCAAACCAGGTAGGAGATGAGAAGTTTTCTAATTATGCCAAAAAAAGTGGTTTATCATCAAATATCTCAAATTCTTCAGTACCCGACGCACAGTGAAACGTGGAGCGAAAGAAAAGTAAGAGTTCGTCTAATCAATAAAATCTAGCGTTAGGGGAAGTACAGCCTCATACTCCACCAGCTACGACACTTAACGAGCCATCCACATCTTCATTTTGCATTAAGGAGAGCAAAACTGCTACGAGTATTCTTTACAGTTATGTATATTTGTAAACCCAAAACTTTGATGTGGGAACTCTACACTTTGCATAATAACTGCAACTGTATTTTAGTTGTTTCGTATTCTACTGTGACGCCGAGTTGATATTTCTGGAACATCGATTTATACGAGAATATTCATCTCTTTTCCCATAATGATGTAGATAAACACATCTCCGTGCATTTTCGTGGTGAATGTGTATTTTACAAAAAAAAAAAAAAAAAAAAATGTTAACAGGAAATTATAATCAAAATATGTTTCTTTTCATAACTAGCATTCGATTACAATATGCATCTTAATCGTGTTTATGTTTATTCAAAGGATTATCGTATAATTTTTCCTCGATAAGCTTGAATACTTTGTCATACTAAAAACAACTGCGATCATTGTTCTATAAAGCTAATTCCTTCTAATGTTATTTATGGGAATTTTGATGAAACTTTCCTTATAATCCTTTTCATAACATCATGAGACAAAGTGAAAACGTGGCAATTTCTTTTTTATTTGATACTTCCCATCAAATTAGAAAATGAGAGACTTTGATTTCTGTTCCAGGAAAGGATTTTTAGAATAGTTGAAAACATCAAATAAAACCTTACTAAACCTTATGTACTATAAGTTTCCCCCTTTATACATTTATAATTTGAAGAAAATTAAGAAAAAAAGATAACTTCACAACAATAATGTAGTGCCTTGAAAACCACTCAACTCCTGTACATACAGTAATTAGATACAGCAGATGTTGGTATTAGTTCGATTAGCGTTGTATTGCCTTTTGTGTGTTAAAAGATCACAAGATGTATTACTTTACAACCAAGAATTATTAGCAACATTTACTTAAAACTCGGACGTCACAAGTGAAGCGTCCAGTTATACTGCTTGATTCTAGTTCAGTCCCCCTAATGATAAACGGCCAGCACTCATTAGCAAAACTTCTCGTTGGCTTAAAACCAGGTAAATAGGATTCTTTTCATTGTATGGTATATATATATATATATATATATATATATATATATATATATATATATATATATATATATATATATATATATATATATATATATATGCCAATTCTTCTTTGAGCGACTTATGAGACTTTTTTTTACAAGTAAATATCCGAATTAGTTATCAATGTACATCCTGTGTCCCTATATGCCATCCAAGAGTCAATAACATCGGAGGCAATCACAAGATTATAACCGTTCGTAATGGAACGAACACAACTGAAAGGGGAAGAGGTGGAAAAAGTCTGGTTGTTATAACAGCGGAGGAAACCAATGGAAATTGTCGCAGCGGAAGGTTTAAGTGTTTGTTTTCCAGGATGTTCTGCAAATGAGAATGGAAACGGAGGACGGAGTAGAAGGAAGAGGCGACTGAGGGACCACGAGGAGGAGAAGGAGGTGGTGGTTGTGGGACCACGAGTAGAGTAGGAGGTGTCTCCACCTTGGTTGATGGAGTGTCACGGTGACTCCAACCTGGCTGCTGCCGCTTGTCTGCTGCTGCTTCTGTGCCTTGTTTGTGCGAACGAGGGTGCGTGTGGATGAACGCCTAGAGTCAGTCACAAGCGCTAAGCCAAGCCGCCACCATGATGATGATCAAACCACCCTTATTCTACCTTTCCTGTCCCTCCTTTCCTCCTCCAACAACAGTTCTTTCCTTTCCCTTTCCTACAAAAACAAAACCGACGCCTTCCATTTCCCAGTTTCCAGGAGACGGGACATTCATAATCAACATTCTGGAAAGAAGTATGACTTCGTATAAAACGTTAAGGATAGTGTTGAACCTAAAGAAGGGCCATTCTGCCTAGGGAAAAAGATGTCAAAGTGCATAGAGGCAACTAACTAATGTTACCTCGATTTTGACCCTGAACAAGTCTGGAAGAGATTATTATACGGAGTGATAAAGAGAGCTTTAACATGACAAACAAATGTGTTTTTGTTTATTATTATTAAGTGTCCATACACGCCAAGTAACCTATGATTTCAGCGAGGGCGTGTTTGTGTCTAAGGGGAGGATGTAGAGAAAAGGTTGGTTGAAAGAGAAAGAGAGAGGGAGAAAAGAAAAACACCTGGTGGGCGGGTAGCGGTGTGATGAGGGGTAGGGCGGGCCGGGTGCCAGCTGACCTTCGCCAGCACTCTCCCCCCAAAAGACCCCCTCTTTAACGTATCCACACCACAACCCCTAACGACCACAATCACCCCCCCCCCCTACTTTCCACCCCCCCCCCCCCCCCATCACCACCCTATCCACATCAGAATCTTCGCCTCCACGCTGGCACCGACGAATGCCTGTCCCCTTCCATACCCACGCCAACGATCCCCCTTTCTTTCTTTCTTTCTTTTTCAATCCTACTGAAATACAATTAACAGCGCCATTTACTTCCATTGTTTTCTGCTCCAGAAAACAACCATATCGATCGCTGATGTATTACTAAACTTGAAGAATCGTCTTACTTTGAAGAGACTGTGATATTCAATTTCTTTGTTGGGCTTTGAGTAGTATTCACAATGTTCCATGAATTTCTGTAACGCTGAACTAAGCCATCCCACGCCCCACACGAGAGGTCTCTCAGGTTAACAGTTGCTGTAGGCACTGGACTCTTCTCACTGCTCGAAATCATACGTAATGACATATAGACTAACAAATAAACAATCTTCCTCAAGCTTTATTAAGAAAAAAAAATCTTTTATACACATACAAGTTTTCGACATTAGCCCATTTCATTTAATATTGTATAGGGATCAACATGAAACGTGGTTACGCCAGTATATATATATATATATATATATATATATATATATATATATATATATATATATATATATATATATAGTTTTCAACTTTCATTGGATAACTTATGAAGTCCTGTTATCGTGATATTTTGTCATTTTAACATTATTTTAGTACTGAGCCTTTGTTTTACTGTTCTGTTACTTATGCGAACCAGCCTAATACAAAACTTTTG
>NC_090742.1:51477147-51484647 GCF_036898095.1 Palaemon carinicauda
TGTAGACAAAGAAAAATTGAACCGTAACCAAAGAGAGGGATCCAATGTAGTACTGTCTGGCCAGTCACAGGATCCGATAACTCTCTAGCGGTAGTAAAAGATGATGATTATGATTTATGCAGAGGGACAATGGTCATGAGTTAAGCTTTGTGGGGAAAAAGAGTGTTGCTAGGACTAAGGAGTGGAACGGCTGAAGATTGCGAATGATGCAAAGATGATTAGTGAAGGTATAGAGAGAGCCTGGATGAATTGTTAAGGATAATTTGGAAGCAAAGAATGTTAAAAGAAAATGCAATAAAGATTTACACTGTTACGGTGCTAAATAAAATCGCTCTTGTTCTAAATGAGGTAACTTGAAGAAAGCGAAAATAAAAGCCAACAAATAATTACAATTAGATTACAGCCTCGAGCATTAAACAGTAGGAATCACAATTCAATTGATTATGAAATCTGATGCCTGATGATGCTGTTTTAGTTGATGGCCAGCGTAGTGAGTATAGAAATGTGATATCTGGTGTTCCTCTGGGTAGTGTTCTTGACCCATTACTTTTTATACTATATAGGATACACATGATAAGTAATTTGGCCTATAAAAACTCGTTGCACATGCAGATGATGATACTCTCTTTAAATTAATTCCATATCTTGAACTGAATCTGAGGTTGTTGAATCCCTCAATAGAGATTTAGCTAAAATTAGTCCATGGTGCAAATTATGGGGCATGTAGTTGAACCATAACAATTTGAAAAACTCAAACTATGATTGTAAGTAGGTTGAGGACAGTGGCTCTTCAACATCCAAATCTTTGCCTTGATGATGTTTCTTTAACTATAGACAACTCCTTTAAGATTTTAGGTGTGACTCTTGATTGTTAATTTACTTTTTAAAAAATGCAATTGGCCTGTTTATTATTCAGTCACAAAAAAAGCTGGCTTATTGAGAAAGTATTTTAAGATTTTTGGTGATCAATCCATTCTGAAGAAATATTTAAATTCTTTCATTGTGCCTTGTTTCGATTATTGTTCTGTCTAGTCTTCCGCTTATGATTCCCATCTTAGTTTATTGGACAAAAACTTGCTGTCTATTAAATTTCTTATTCTTGATCTGAAAATCAATCTTTGGCACCGTAGTTCAGTTAGTTCCTTATGCATGTTGCATAATATTTTTCATATTTCTGACCATCCTTTGCATTCAGATTTTCCAAGACTATACCATCCTAAACACAGTACTAGGCATACAGTTAGCTTTAACAGCCCTGCATTCTCCGTCAAATGGCTCATGACTACACAGTACTTTAAAAAGTTTTATTCCAGCTGTGACCAAGTTGTGGAATGATGTTCCTCGTCTGGCAGTAGAATCACTGGAACTTACGAAGTTCAAACTTGCAGCAAATGTTTTTATATTGAACAGGCTGATATAAGTCTCTCTTCATAGTTTATATATGACATATCTATTTCAACGTTGTTAGTGATCTTAAGATATTTTGTATTTTTTATTCATTACTTTTCATGTAGTTTATTTCCTTATTTACTTTTCTCACTGTGTTATTTGTCCTTGTTGGGGCCCCTAGGCTTATAGCACCCTGCTTTTCCAACTACGGTTATAGCTTAGCTAATAATAATAATAATAATAAAAAAATAATAATAATAATAATAATAATAATAACATGACCTAACATTGGAAAGCCGTTACCGTGGCGGGCACAGCAAATACTAAGACAGCTCCGTGTTAAAAAAATACGTCATGAAAGCTGACTTATAAAACATTATCACCGTTGTTAAGGAAAAGAAACTAATACTTTGAACAACTTGTCTAAATGATAAAGACCCGGGATGGGTAAGAACCACAAATAAAGAACAGTGGAATGAAAAGCTAAATAGGCACAGTAATTGTTTCAGTGTCTAATTCAGATACCATGAACTACATTGCTTCTCACAAGAGAATGTTCGACCTAAGCAGGACAAATATGCAGAATTTGGATGAGGTTTAAGGTGTTGAAGATCGCAAGTTAAAATACTGTAATCAAGTGAGGCAAAATGCTTATTTTGCCACAAATTACAGAGCAGAGATCGTGTGATAAGTAGAGAAGAAAGGGTGTGACTAAATGAAACTAACTGCTATTATAAGTATATATTACAATACTTCCTTTTGAATATTCAATTAGACATTAAAGCTACTGTATTTTGCGAACATTAAACGAATAATTAGATCGATATTTTGTCACCTTGAAGTACTGGGAAGGGCAATGACATGAACAATAGATAAAAGATAAATTATGATCCTAATATCAAAGGTAAGAAAAAGTAGAGAGTAAACATTAGTTATTCTTTCAAAGTAACTCGAAATTTAAAATAAAATTAAAGAATATTATTTGCTATGAGACATTTGAATATATTCATATTTGAACGTATTAAAAATCGAGGAAAGAAGAATATCCGTGCAATATAGACCATGAAATACATATAAAGAACATTTTAAGGAAATAGAACGCCACCGATATTCATATTTTGTTGATGACATAAGACAGACTCTTGCGATGAAACTTGAACTTGTGATCGATCACAGCGAAAACAGTAGAGTAAAAGTCTTTGGAGGCGTTATACCATAAAGTTCGATGCATCCCATAAAGGAGAAAGCACAAGTGAAAACTTTAGAGATAAATGATGACTGGAAATTCCATATTACTATGAAATAATCATTTCAGCACAAATACTGATAATTCAAAATTGCATGGTCAAAAATTATCTTTTGTAATAAAAGTACATTTTGCTCCATTCCAATTTATTGCTACAGTATGAACAAAATTCGTAATAATGTTTTGAAACGTGGCTTGTCGCTGCAATAATACAATGGAATAAATCATTTCCCGACAAGTGAATACGAACTGCTCATTTAATGATCAAGTTGACGTGTGCATACTGAAATACAATCGCTAATGTTATGAAAGAAAACTCTTCACGTTTGAATGGAATCTAGTGGCAACATGAAAACAAAATAGGAGGACAAAAACCACAGACGAAAGATCAATGCGGTAATGTAGGATGAGACATGAGAAATTCACCTCTCTTCTCTAATGATTGAGTAGAAAACAGAGGAAAATTGTTTTCCAGGAAGTTAAGAAATTGCAATTTTAAGTGAAAATATAAGCATATGGTAGTCTTAAACCCGTTGTAAATGAGGCAGATACTTCGTCGAAGTTTAGAAAACCAATAAAAATTAGGCCAAAAAATATTGTGATGCTGATCATCCCAAGATACAAATAGAAATTGCTGAAAATTTCCATGAAATCATCCCATTATACTATAAAAGGATAAAAACTATACCAGGAGAGCAGTACTACCTAGTCAGAGAAAAAATTACGGGAAAAGAAAATAAAGAATATTTTGCATCATATCGACAAATACCTGTCTATTCATTTCGTTCAAAGACTTTAGTGAAAGAGTTTCGCACCAGAACCTCTTTTAACAACTTGAAAATGCAAGTACTCTAACAGGAAATCATTCTGCTTTTATAGAACGAAAACAAAATCACTCCACTAAACTGCGAAACAAATCCGTTTAGAATATATAGAAAATCCAAACGGTCAATTACAATTTTCTTACTTCCTGTTAGGGGAAATTTATTTCTTAATTGTTCAGGTTGTGATCAAATTTATGTCTTATTTTTTTAATGCTTTATTTCATGCCTTAGTTGCATTTTCCGAACTGAACCGAGTTTCGTAATGGACTCCATTTTCTTGGTCTATAGACTTTGTGCGCAAGTGTCTGAACCGACCTGTGTTGTGGATGTTCTACAGCACAGGTGGTTCATCCACAATTCAACACTTAACATAAGATGAATATATCTGTGATTGTTGTGCTCCATTGGTATTACCCACATGATTAATAAGATAAAAACCTGATGTAAACATTTTACGGATCGCTTATGTTCGAATTTTCTGTGTGATCGCCCATTCCTGTGAAACCCACCGTATTTATCGTACCCTTTGTAAAATAAGGAGTACTGGTCAATAAGCGAAAGTACAAGGGGCTGATGTCCATTTATTACTTTTGGACTAACTATTGAGGTTGCAATGAATAGACTTGAAAGGTCGTGATATACATGAAATGTTTGAATGAGATAATGATGGAGAGAGGAGTGATGTGAGTAATATTTTTCTAGTGTAAGTGGAAAGGTGTTAGAGACGAATGTATGATATATCTTAGGATAAGCAAAAGTAGGCTTACCTAAGAATGTGCGATAGCAGAATTTCAATTAATAGAAATAGTAGAAGTGATTGGAGATAACTTAATAGAGCAAGAGCAGTTTGGTTTTGGCCAGGAAAACGTCTTTTGATCAGGTGTATGTTGTAAAACAATTCTGTCAGATGTTTGAGAGTTAAATGAAAAAACGTTATTGGGATAAATGGAAGGTGTTGCTTGGCACTTGCGTGGTATTAAGGATTCATGCTGCAGAGGGTAATATGTCGAGAAGGCTTAAAAGGATTTGCGATATAAACAAATTCATTCATTACCTTCGCAAACATCGTTGCGAAGGTTATGTTCTGATGGACGACCGGGTATTTATTCTTTTGCATGACTGTTTGTGATTCGCATAACTCACAAACTATTTAACTGAATCTCATGAAATTTGGTGGGATGATTAACCATAATCAAAGGACAATTAGATTAGATTTTGGTAGTCATTGGATCAAAAGTCAAGGTCAAGAAAAATGTAAAAAACGTCTTTTTGCTATATCGTGGTCAATTTGTATCCGATTTGCAGGAAACCAGTGCCAAAATGTGCATAACTCAATTGCCTATCTTGTGATGTGGTGTTGGCGAAGGTATACACTCTATCGAGCGCCCGTTCTAGTCTATTCATGGTTTAGGCTGAAACTTTCGTAAGAAAAAACAAACTGATGACAAAAAGAGAGTTAATCTATGTTCATAGCGGCTCATTAACTCTCTGCAACGTCATTAAATCACTTCATGAATAGAATTCAACAATAACTATCTATTGCAGATAGATGGCCTTGTTAAAAATATTAAATATTCTTGATTTTGAAAAGCTTGTACATCAGGAGTAAAACATGCAAAACATATGTTCAGTATGACAGAATTCAGAATTAGAATAGTTGTTCTTTCTTTGAAATACCAGATCTGAACTCTCTCTCTCTCTCTCTCTCTCTCTCTCTCTCTCTCTCTCTCTCTCTCTCTCTCTCTCTCTCTCTCTCTCTCTCTCTCTCTCTTTACTTAAAACCGAGACATCCTCCTTATAACGATTTACAAAATATCTTATCCTTGCAATATTGTCAAGGCTTGACATAAATTCTCTTCTTTCTCTACTTCAATTCCACATTGACCGTTCTCCGTATCTTAGGCATAAGATACGTAGATTTCATATGCTTGATTGAGTAAAGGAAAAAGAAATTGTTTACTTCAAATTCCAATTGTTTTACTGAAAAAAATCTGGACCACATGAGAACAGAACGAACAGAATTTATGTTACTCTTGAAAAGAAAAAATAAAGAAAAAACATAAAAGAAATCTGATAACTTCAGTCAAACGCTATTTATTTGTATACAAAAAATAAAATATATTGAGAGGTCTGGGTTAATTTGACAAGGATATATATATATTTCTTTAGCTATGAATAAGCAGTGAAAGCCCTAATAATCTGGAAACAGAATAAAAGGTTCGTTTTCTGTAGTCTAATCAAAACTAAGAAATTTCAAGTATATTACAATTACACTGATTGTCTTACTTGCTGCATATACGAGAAAGAGTCTGTTTTGAACGAGGAATCATTGACCATTCAGACTAGGTCTTAATGTGTCGCTGTGTCTCACAACATACCGATCACTTGCTCCTTCATCAAGAGGTAGGGTTGTCTTCTTACTATTTCTTCTTTTGAGAGTTCCAGATATCGTCCAGGTATCTTCGGAGAACCTAATAATTAAGTCTGTAGTTACTACATACAGCTTCAAATAAATAACGACGCTGGAATGTTAGATTGGGAAAACTCATAAAACAAGGTCTTTGGATTTCCTTGCCAAACAAGACGTCCCTCACCACAGGCCTGCAACCGACCCCTCGATTATTTTGACACAAGAACATGTTCAGATCATTAGGATTATATTTTCTTACGATGGCATTTTATACATATATTGTTCAATTAAGCAACATTTCTGTAGATATATATTTTACACAGATTCACAGATACTTGCTATGATAAAAGCAAAAATTCTACCTCATGTTCTTTTTTGTCAAAAAAAAAAAAAAAAAACTATCAGCCGGTACTTTGCGATAAGAGGTATCTTAATTATATATCAGTTTAGAATTATGAGGAAATGGTATATCTCATCTACTATTTTATAATTTCCCACAAAAGATTAATCTTCCGTAATAATGCTGCTGTTACAAAATTACTAATAAATTCTATTTACCCTGTAGAAATTACTTTTTATATTCATCTTTATATGAGTTTGGAATAAATAAAATTCCCAAACAACCTAAAGTGAAAGTAATGGAAACATTGTAGAGTGCATATAAGAATTCCAAGATGTCCAATGTCAGTGCCATTGCCGCGTTCTTGACGCATCCGTCTTGGTTTACGAAACAAAGGACATCAACACTGTGAAGTAGTGATCCACATCGCAGCGGCCGTTAAAATCACATATAACTTATTACTTATCATACTTACATATTCATAAATAATTCTTCTTCGATAGCCTTCATGGAAATGACTATGAAACGCAATGAGGGAAGTAAGTTTCTCCTAGCCAGTTTCCTCTGCTGTCATTTCGGGGAAGCGTCTGATGACAGGGAATGAATCATCAATACAAAACAACCAGTGGGGCATTGGCTGTGAGCTCACTTCCGAATCAATATACCCAGCTTTGTGTTGTGTGTTGTTAGATTCACTTGAGCGTTATTTAAAGAAAAAATGAAAAATAATTTGCAGTAAAAGATCATGATAGAAGATCCTTTCCCCCTCACCTCCAGCCACTTCCGTCTTACAACACATCTCCGGTATCCTTCTAGACTGTGCAGGCTGCAGCCACCTTCCTTCCCTCCCCCCCCCCCCTTCCCCTCCACCCACACATACCTCTTCCATGACACTCTGCGAAACCATCTCTCTGTTGTCCTCAACGGAAGGAGTCTTACCAAACCCTACACCACTAACCATTTCAACGGACTCCTTCAACAATGGAACCTTTGCAAAACCGAGGCCATGCAAATACTTACGAATATTTAGAGAACAAATTAGAAACAACAAGGGCAAGAGGGTCCCAGGGCAACGGTGTCAGACTGGCAATCCATGTGAGAGAGAGAGAGAGAGAGAGAGAGAGAGAGAGAGAGAGAGAGAGAGAGAGAGAGAGAGAGAGAGGATGACAGGATATGAGACAAAGCGAGAAGCCCTACTCCAGCACGTCTTTGTTTCCAGATGAGTATCGATGCAAGGGAGCAGAACATAATACTGGCACCATCAGGCGGCATCACTACCCACCACCTACCA
>NC_090742.1:51489647-51502147 GCF_036898095.1 Palaemon carinicauda
GACCCAGGCCTACATGGCTGAGGACTATGAAGTGTGAAGTAGGTTGTGATGAATGGAGAAGTATTGATTTAAAAGCTCAAGATGAGACGAGTTGCGAAATCTAACCAAGGCCCTTTGCGTCAATAGGCGTAGAAGGAGATAATGATAATGATGACGTCTTACAGTGTCCTGTAAGAAATAAATCGCAGAATAGGGTTTTGCTTGGTAGTATCAGGCAGCATTTTGTCAATTATATACTGTCAGTTTAGTATGATAGACGTATAATGTACCTATTTTTTTTAATAAAATACTATCTTAATAGGCATACAAAGTGACTAGGCTTCTCATAATTTGAATGGCTACTTTATTCTTGTAATTTATTTTCGAATAGGGGGATTTCAATTTTGTGTAGCTTAACGCATCCTTGCCCCCGAAACCACACACACTATTCCGTCATTATTATAATTATTACAATAGCCAAGCTACAACCCTAGTGGGAAAAGCAAGATGTTGTTAATCCAAACGCTCCAACAGGTTAAAATAGCCCAGTAAGGAAAAGAAAGAAATAAATTAACTACAAGAGAAGTAATGAACAAGCAAAATAAAATATTTTAAGAACAATAGCACCAATGAAATAGATCTTTATATAATATATAAAATCTTGAAAAAAATAACAGAGGAAGAGGAATAAGATAGAATAGTGTGACAGAGTGTACATTCAAGCAAGAGAACTCTACCCCAAGACAGTGGAAGACCATGATGCAGAAACTACGGCACTAACTAAGACTACTATGATTTTGGGATGTCCTTCAACTAGAAGAGCTGCTTGCCATAAATAAAGAATCTCTACCCTTACCAAGTGTAAAGTAGCCACTGAACATTACGGTGCAGTAGTTAACCCTTTCAGCGAAGAATAGATGTATTATTACCGATAAAGAATAATTTCATCATAATAAGACTGATTGATACCAGAATACAAACGGTCATTGTGGTCCCCTCATTTTAACATCCAGAAGTAAAGGGCTAATTGTTTTATGATATGGATATATATTCTTTGGTTGTGAGATATAGCCAATGTTTTTGACTGTTTAAAAGGGTCGCTTACCGGTGGCGGACAGGCAACTGTTAGCTGTATTGCAATAGCAAAGCGCGTTGGAAGTTTGTATCTCATTGATTTGATATCTTAGTTGATTGAAAAACTTCAGTTCCTTTTTCAATTAAAGCATAATTCTGGGCAAATTACCTTTAGTGTCGGGTAGATATAAATCATGCCAAAATTTTACATTCCTTGGGTGGTAGTGAGATCGGTGTACCAAACGTAGCTGTGCACTTCAGGGATTCGTCATCTTCATCACCATCTCCTCCTACGCCAATTGACACAAAGGGCTTTGATGGCATTACGCAAGTTCTTTGCAACCTTATTTTGGCCCTAATGATAGCTGCACTTGCTTTATATTCTCTTATCTTACCTCCGTTCATGCTTTATTTCTTTCATTTGCTGTCCAACCTCTCAACTTTAAGTGTAAAACTTCAAGGTTTTACCCTACATATATTTTCGGAGCTGAATGGCCCACGGCCCCAATCTCTTTGATAAAAGCCCACATTTGAATCCAATCCTATATTGGACGGTGTTGGAACCTCCTTATCTTTCATTCATCTCGGAAGTTAACAGACTATTTCAATCTTGTACAACTTAGATTTCCATTATAAATGTGTAATGTTTCTGATTTCGACTCATTCTAAGAAGATTTTCATATCTACTTGTGTATTTGATGATTTATTCTTTCGGCACCCTCTGGTTTTTTCCTTGTGTTGAAGAAGGGGTGGGTGGGGGACTCCCGCATCCCACATGTAGGCTACTGGGGTACTGTGTACGTTCATTGAATGAGCATACACTATCTTGGTATACACTGCGTATTTCGATTCCATTTGTTAAAGCCAAAGACAATACTAGTGCTAATCTAGTATTTGTCACCAACAGACAAGCAGCACCATCATTATTGCTTCCAAGTCACCATATTTACGAAGAGCACCATTATCAGGACTTCTCATATATACAGTAGAATATAATAAACAGTTTCTGACAACATAAAACATTAATAATTGTAGGTATGACCAACGTGTAATCATATTTGACAGTACTAAAAGCAATATCGTGAGTGGCTACAGAATGCTTCAAGCATTATAGTTGCCGTCTTTCCACAGACTTCTGCATTAACCACTGAGTTTCTCTATATTTTTTACTTTTCGACCCTTTTTATCCTTACATTTTCAACCGTGATGGCCATGTGTTAGGATTCAAAGTTAGATAAAAAAAAGATAAAGTCACGAGATTTCAATTTTTAATCGACTTAATGTCATGTAATGGTTTTATTTTTTTTTTCCAAATCGTAAATATAAACTTGCTAACTAGTGATAGTTTCGTTTGATCACCAGTTTCTTACCATGTTAGAGTATACTGTATATGTGTGTGCATGTGCTGTTTATATTATATTAATTATTTATGCGTGTGATTAATTACACAGAACATTGCGAGATGTCAGCTTAAAAGTTTGTTAATTGATAATGTTTTATTTCTTGGAAGTAACTATTTTAGCACGGTATATGAATGAAAAAAATTATAATAATGGTCCATTCTTCAGGAATATCTATTCCATAATATAGAGTACTTGCCTTATTTATCTGTTTGTTAAAAAAGAATGAAATACGATTTTATTGTAATGATTGTTAAAAAAAAAACTGCCTTTTTTTGTTTCTAATGCAAAAGCGTTTATATTGTATTTGGCTATATTAAGGGGTATTAAAAGCATCTTATTGAAACTGAAGCCGTTTTGTTTTACAATTCTATTACATATATCATCCAAATAGGCTGTTGAATTTATTTATGAGGCTAACTTATGGTGAGCACGGGGAAGGTAGCTGCAGTGTCATGCGTCGCTGAGTGCCACGGTACGACAACTCCCCAACAGCCACTAATGGGGTACCATAAGTTAGCCCCAATCCTTCATCATCCTCTTGCTTACCAAAAACATACTTATGATGTGTTTTGATAATATTGTATCTCCCCCCCCCCCTGAATTTCATTGTACTAATGATTATCCTGTTATGATTTGGTTTTAGCAAAAAAAAAAAAAATACAATAGTTGTTATGGTCAACATTCTTTTGTATATGCTGAAGTTATTTAACATGCTTAAGTACAGTTTTTTTATGTATTAAACTTTATCTAATTTAATTATGTTTAATTTTCAGGATATGTGGTGAGGGTTAAAGCAAAATGGATCTTGGTCAGCAATTTTGTTTACGGTGGAATAACTACCAGTCAACATTGCAGCATGTGTTCTATAAGCTGTGGCAAACGGGTACTTTTGTGGATGCCAGTCTGGTTGTGGAAGGACGGCGAATAGATTGTCATAAGGTGGTTCTTTCTGCGTGCTCTTCCTATTTCGAAGATATTCTTCAGGAGCACAGTAGTCAGCACCACCCGTTGATCTTGCTTCATGACATGCCCTTCAAAGCTGTTGAGGCACTGGTGGCTTTCATGTACCGAGGAGAAGTTAATGTCAGTCATACACAGTTGGAATCTCTCTTGCAAGTTGCAGAAGCACTGAAAGTAAAAGGCTTAGCAGATTCATCAGCCTTGAGTAACTTTACTAAGCGTAGTTTGTTGGAACGTTGCATGCCTCTTCTTGAACAGTCTCCAAGTGCTGCTGCAGCATTTGCTTCAAACAGATATTTGAATTTACCAGAAGCTGTCACTTACCCTACTACAGCCATTGTGCAACCAAGAATGATGAGCAGCGCCACTCCCACCGTCAATGACAGAAATGGCTCTGCGGTTATGAAACAGGCCACAAAAGCTGTCAAGAGATTCATCAAGGGTGGTAGAAGTCCAGGTCCCAAGAAGAAGCGACCTCGAAATGACAAGGGAATACCATCTATGCCCTCTTCTCCTGTGTCGGGGAATGATTCTCCACCTTGTGATCAAACTGATAATGTCACTGCTGTAGAATCACCTTCCCAACCCTCACCGACACCTCCATTAACCACACCAGAGGTAATCATGAAAGATTTCAGAACATCTAATTATATCCTTAGAGTATCAATTAATAAAGTGGTAGAGATAAATGTTCAAATTTTTTTTTCTATTGTTTGCATGCTTTTGTATTCTCAATAATATGATTTTTAAGTGTTGCATAATGGTACATTTATATATCAGAATTTTTTTACTTTTGTTGATTAAGCAGTACATGAAAATATGAGGCTCCTTGATTTGCAGAATATATTGAAACATTTCCTATTCTGCCTTTTCTGGTGAATTTAGTTACAATACAGTATATATGTTTGCAGATGTCATGGCTTTACAAGGATTTTGAAATTTATACTTTGTACAATTGATTTTGGTTAAAGCAGCAATTATTTTTTTATGCAGATGCTCAAACAGGAAGCTGCTGATGAAACTGATGGTGAACTACAAATAGACGAATCTGTTGGCCAGTCACCTGAAGGGTCTGTGGAAGGAGATAGCAATTCAACAGGTATGTTGATATGCAAGTATGTACAGTATTGTACTGTACAAAGTTTTATTATAGAATTTGAGATATTGGTAGAAACAGAAGTGCGCTACTTTCCATTAGTTGCTGATTTTGACATTTTCTTTTGCATTTGGAAGGGGATTATTTTTGTCTATACACAGGATTGGCTTGCGATTTTACAGGTATTTAATTTTTTTTTTTTTTGTGGGGGGGTACTTGCAGTATTAGTTTGCAGCATTTTCTTGTTTTATTAGTTTTCACCTCACTTTATTTTCTTGGATTGAAATCGCTCTACTACACTGTATAATCCTAAAGAAATCTTTGTCCAACCGAGTAAATTTTCTTTCCCCAAATTATATGAAGCCCGTATAAATTTTGAAAAAAAAAAGTGTGATACGGGAAAATAAGCGCATTAGAGAAATAAAATGCTAATAAAGTAACCAAGGCTTCAACTACAATACTATGGCTCAAACAAATACCGTGTACAAGTTTCTATCAGTTTTAGTCTCAAAAACTAACTGTGTTAGTGAATGGATAGCCTAAATGCAATAATAAATGTGATTATAAATTGAAACTGATCAAGCACTATGGAGTTCTTTATTGTGTACTGAATTTATGTTGGACCCATAGGTATTTTTTAATAAATAGTTCATGTAACCCAATCTTAGAATGTACCCAATGCAGAACAATATTCAAAAAAATAAAAATGTGATTGAATTTCACCCTGTATTGCATGTCAAGTATTTGAGGTATCAGACACTTCAATATTTTAAATTTGAATAATGGTTGCATTTAAAGGAGTTGAATATATTATTGAATATAGTATGATCACTAAAAACTCCTCGGCCCAGTTCTTTTAGAATGGAAAAATGAGCTCCATTGTTTGGGTAAACATTTCTTTTTTAATAATACTGATAATTTGACAAGTGGTGGTTTCCCAGATTGATGAGAATGCAGAACTCTAAAATTAAATTCTTTAGTTGTTTTCAACCAGTAGTGGATATAATGTTTAGGAAACAAATCCCTGTAGAAATTTTGTCAAAATCTTTACCATTTTAAGTTTATCCAGTTATTATTGGGTACTGTATTGACTCCATGATCTAATCGATTTAGCTACAGTATTTCCATCAGTGCATTGTTTTTATTTCTAAAGGCTTTTAGCAGCATTCCCTCATCCTCGACCCCCTTTTTGGCCTTCCATGGTACCTCCGTTCCTATTGCCTTTCTGGCTTTGTGCTGTTCATTTTCCCCTTCATAGTGCAGCTACCTCAGCTCTGGTGCCAAGTGATATACCCCGAATCCATAAATCCAAATAAATTTTGGTTTGGTCAACTGAAATATGATAAATGTAAAAAGTTTCAATTTTTTCTATTTAATACTGTCTTTCTGCATTAAGATGGGTTTTCATTTATCAGCTTTCCATGATTTCCTTGGGCCTTGTCCTGCCACTTCAGCATTTCTAACAGGCTATTTCTCTTTTCTTCACATATTTAAACCATATCAATCTATCGAGTTTTCAACATATTTTCCAGCTTTAGGGCATTACATCTTTCCATCAATTCCTCATTTGTAATTGGATTTCCCCTCTATACCAGCCATAAATTTTAACCCTTAAGGGCCACACCTTATAATATCTAAAAATATCTTTGTTCTGAGCTGGTCTTATTTATCCTTAATAAATCTCTGGCCTCTGCTATTCAGACATTGTTATTTACCAATAGGCAATCTCTCCATACCCTCCTTGTTGGTACCACAATTTCATATTGGCCTCTCAATTCTACTTCACAGTCAAATGTTTCTTCATAGTAAGAGAAATGCTTTACTTCTTCTAAGACCTGCTCATCTATTACAGCATGGTTCCCATCTATTCTGTCAACCACATTTACTCAAATACATTCTAAAATCTTATTCCCTCTAGTCTTTGTAATCCAAAGTACCTCTTGTGATGCCATTTGTTTCATTCTCTACATGCTACAGTCATCAACCCTCACCTTTGCCTCAACTAGTATGTTGCCACTTTCCTGATATTACTTTTTCCTTATATTACTTTTTCCTTAACTTCCTTCCCAGTCACCATCAGCTTCATTTTGTGTTTAATATCTTTATTCCACTCTTCTACCTTTTAAACATTTCCACTCACTTTTGTTGTGATTTTGCGGTTAACACTAGGCCATCTCAAGTTGGTGTACTGTAGCTCTTACTTGAAGGAATTTTAAATGTACTCACTTTTTTGTTTAATCATACATCCTTATAGGTATCATTTATTCCTTCTTGCTGTCCAACCTCGTTGACTTTTCCTTGTTACATGTGCTTGGTTTCTAATAATTATACATGGGAGCTGAATGGCTTTCCATACCCCAGTGCTTAAGCCTTTAGGCCAGATTCATGAAATCAATCCTCTCTATAGCCCCTTGCTGAAACCAATTTAGAGCCTTCTACTTTAGCTCTATTCCTGCTTCCTTTTCAATCCATCTTGCACTCCAACCCCTTTCAACTTGTATATCATAGTGCAACTACAGGGTTTTCTCCCATTAACATCCCAGTGTTGAGTGTGACCTCCTGGCTTCAGCACTTGGCTATATGAAGCATTTGCTTTATAGTAGTACCTTTTTATATGATTTTGATTTATTTGGGAAGTGAGCTTGCAACCTAAAATGCTCATATCCTCAGACAATTTTTCCTATAAGAAATAAAGCATTTCACTTGCATATAAATACATATACATTATTTTGTAAGGTTTCATATTGGTGATTATTGTACAATAACCCATAACATCAGAAATAGATAGAGGAAAATTCACAATCAAAATTAGATAGAAATAATTGACTAATTAACTTGCACTTTACCTTTGAGGAGAGTCCCAGTTAGCATGAGAGAGACAAGAGAGGAGGAGAAGGGAATTACTGCTTGGAAGGAGAATTTCTCTCCATAAGAACTCATGTTAAAATATCAGGAGTTCTTTATCTTAAATGATATTTACTATTACTAACTAAACAACTTGGTTTACACTTTCTGCTCCCTTAGTTGTCTTTTTTGATTTTCTTTAAAGGGGCAGGGAAATAAGCCATTGCATTGTCAGTGAGTAGATTTGCTGCTCGCACTGCTGAAGCCTTATCTAGGTGCTCACTGCATAGGTGGCGTATGGGCACTGTCGGACTGCCTCCTGTGCATTGTGTGATAATCGCATTCGTACTTGTTCGTGAAAAATGCCCATACGGCACAATTTTTGTTCGCAAGATGATACAGTACTCCTAATCAAAATCCAGTTTGTATGCTTGTATTCATAGTTACTTGTAACTCAAGGTACAACTGTATAGTATTTCTGCTTATCCTATGTTAATGTGTCCTTTCTTCCACCTTGCAGTTTACCTCTTCTTACTTTTACTTCATAGTGCGGTTGTAGTGATTTTCCTTAGTTACACTTGGGTTCTTAGTGGCCTCTTAAGTGTCTTGTAACCCAAATTTATAAATCTATATGGAGCCTTTTCCATTAGTAATATCTTTCCTGATCTTCATTTGTGATTCTTCCATTACTATAATAAACATCAAAGGGCTGAATTTACATTCATTTTCATTTCCTTTGCCTTATTTTCCCTTTAGCTCGGGTATAGTCATTACTGTATTAAGTTTTCTTTTATTTTACAGGTGAATGTGAAAAAGAAATTGTTGAAAATGGAAAATCAGCTACACAGGATCAGGATAAGAAAATAGTTCCTGGCTCAGATCTCCCCCCTTTAGAACCAGTGAAAAAACAAGAGCAGACTCAAACTCCCTCAGTAGATGCTTTCTCTATCCCCAAGGAACGTAAATCAATTGAAAGAACTTATACACATCTTGACCTTGAACAGGGTATCGAAGCTGTTCTTTTGGGACGCCTCACACCTGCTAAGGCCATTGCACATTATCGTATACCTCGAAGGACGTTTTTCAGGCGCCTATCTGCAGTGAGAAAAAGTAGAGGAATCCCATCTGCTAAAGAAAATGCTGCAGACCAGTTTTTGATGAATACCTCCGGTACAGTTAAGGAGTCAAATAATCAGCATCTCCACTCTGTATCTAATACTGAAACATATACAGCTCCTTTTAAGGTCAAATCTGAGAAACAGCTGCTGATGGACACAAAAGACTCAAAAGTCAAATGCAACAAAAAGAATACAGCTGTCATGACTCCAAGTAGCAGCTACTTAGCCTTGTTGAAGTTGGCTGCCTCTAATAATTATGACACATACATCAAGTACCTCCGAATGGTAGCACAGCAGAGTGGTCATTCTAAGCCAGAAGAATTTTTGGAAGCCTTGAAAAAGGTCCACATTAAAGAAATCAGGCAGACAGTAGATGATAATAGGAACGTTGCCACAGAAGTGTCTGGGGCAGCTCTTTGTCTTGTTAACAAAAACTTGGTTAATGAAGTTCCTGAAACTCCTTTAAGTCTTGTAAATGGAAACAAAAATCTTGCTGAAGTTCCTGATGTCTCAGAAGCACATTATAATACAAGTGACAGTAATACGGTAGCAGAAGTTCCTGATGACAATGAGTTTCCAATAAATCTGTATAATGGTAAGGAGGTAAGTAAGGCCACAGAAAAATTGAAGGAAGAGTGTCCCAAAGAAGTAGAGATAGCAGAAGAAGGGGGAGAAAGCAGCGATGATGATTCTAGTGAACCATCTCCAGGCTCACCCTCACAGGACATTGTAAGCAGGAAGTTGATACCTGCTGCTATAGCAGAAATACCTCAAGATCTCATTCTCCCAAGAAGTGTGTCATCGAATTCAGCTTCGGATGTTCCACAGAACCTTGTCAGTCGAAGCAACAAAATGACTGCTGAAGTCTCCTAAGATATTGTCATGGTAATGCAAAGGATGGGATTTATTAGACAGAAATCTTCCAACTTTACCCCTAATTTGATATGTCAGTTAGGAAAACATATTGCCTCTTTAATTGTATGTCTTGTGCATTTCTTTGTTGCCAAAAGAATCATGGATAATAGTTCTTCCCATGCTGCTCATATCAGTCATTTCTGCTTGTCAGATGTAAATTTTGATACACAAATGTATTTTAGTTGGAAGATATGTTACTGGACAAGTCTATTTACACAAGCCTCATATACAATAGGATTAGTCATTTAAAATTAGATGATATAGTACTTGTATTGAGCTTTACAACAGCAATATTTTATAATTTGAAGAGGCATACAGTAATCTACTGTCATAAATTGGCCACAGTCTTTGAAGTAATGGCACAATGCTATTTGCAAACCATTCCATAAAACATTCCAGTAGGGTAGGTTTAAGCATTTTTTATACTAATGTATGTCTTTTGAGTATGTTGTTTATTGGGCATAGCAATCATGAGCCAAAGCAATTGACAGCCTTATAAAGGGTGTAATTATGTATGTCCTGTTTAAATAAATGCAGTATTATTTGCTTACGATATAGAAAGTGATTGGCAATTGTACTGGCTGTTAAAACTTCTTATTGCCAGTCTGTGATTGTCATGAATATTATTGACTAGGCATGCAGTATGATCATAATTTGTCAGTTTATTATATATTGTGAACATGAAATTTGTTTGGTGTGCAAATGTAATTTTTTTTGTTCATTTAAAACTATGGGTAGGAAAAATTGCCATTTTTTAAGATAAGAGGGGAGCATAATGAATAATGAAGTCTCATAAGCTGTGATAACATTGGTACCTTTTCTAATGGCTAATGTTGATGTAATTTTACTTTATGGGTGATTAGAAGCTATTCTCTTTTTAAATGCTCTCTAGAAAGGGAAGTTTTATTTAAAAAAAATTCCTTCATCTATCTGCTTCAGTAATTTTTATACAGTTTATAGTAGTGTTATGTAGTGAAAGTATATTTTCTCCCTTAAAAAGCTTTTGGCTCTTTTGATTGCACAAGCCGTATTTCTAAAAATAAATCTATTTTTTCCTAATCGAGGGAAATACTCTCTCTGTCTCTCTCTCATTGGTGATGGTCTATCATTCTATCATGACAAGGCAGCTCAATTTGCTCATATGAAGTGCATGAGTTCTGTACTTGATATTTCTGGTGCCATCTAATAACAAATCTCTGCGTTCTTCGTCCAACTCCATTCACAAATATTGTTATTCTACATTTTGTCAGTGGTCATGATTTCACTGTTACATTAAAAGATACATATACGAATTGTTACATATATAGTAATAGAGTATATTGCAAGTTTTATATCCAGTACAGAGTTTCATTCGAATTATTTTCTTTAAGGATTCCTTTTTAAATAAAGGAAGGTAAAATGCATCACTAAATCTAGTTATAGTGTGTGTACTATCCAGATAGTCACTCTGAAAATAGCATGTTTAAGGGTGGAAATTCACTTAGTTTCAAAGCTGATAATGTAATGTAATTAGCATTGTTGAAATTTTTCACATTATATAAAATTTTCATATATAAGGAATATTAGATTGAAATTTCAAGTGTTATCTATAAAGTATATACAATTGCATACTTTGAATGAGAAATGTTTAAATTGTTATTTTGATAGTTTGTATCGTATAATGTTGTTGGCGAGTCATTGAAAATTTCCACAATATACTTTGGCAGAAGTGACTTGGTGCTGAGATAGGAGTACTTAATATACTGATTGGAGAAATTTTACTTTGTATGATAGTTTCTGAATGTGATATAGGTTGTAAGTTTTGTATGATATCTAGATCATGGTGTCTTCCATGGTTAGCTTTTTTTTACGACTGATCTTCAACTTTAATTAATCTATCAGCAGTTTTAACATGACCAGAGCTGTCTTAGATTGATGTTCTCTTGGTTGTGGGTTTCTTTATACTTACAGTACATCAGTAGTTGCTCAACTCCTGTAGATAGAAAGCATTATTACTGTAATAGATTTTGACTGCTTACTACAGCATTGGTCAGTAATTTTTCAGTAGCTCATACTGTACTATTATGTGGTAATAGTCAATCTGTTTGTGACAGTACCCTCATGAGTTTTTGTATGTGTGGATTAACTGGAAGATTCTACTAGAGTATAACATCTTACTTGCTTTTAAATAATACAGACTGTAAATATGTCATTTGTCATATGTTGCAATTTTGCCATTGTGCAATTTAGAATTGCTGTGACAAAAGCACAACTAAGCTAAATAAGCTTTGCAGAATCGTGAAACATAGAGATGTCCTATCTATTTTTGAAGGTAAAATGTTTGCCCTTAATAGGTATTTATTCCTTTCCAATTTTGGAAGGTTACATAGTATCAGAAAATTCCTACTTGAATGTTGTCTTCCAGAATTATGGTGTACCACATGAAATGTACCTGTAAAATTTATGTGGTATATTATTATTTGCTCATATTGTTGTGTAAGTTTGTGAAATTTAATAGGCATTAATTTTTGTAGCTCATCGAGGATGTCACATTAGAATTAAAGGCAGCTGAGAGGCAAAGTGATGAATCCCCTGTTATGTTACATGATAATTTGAATGGCATTATTATGATAAGATTTAAAGATTTAGTGATCTCATGTATATATTAATATTAAGACAATTATATACTAAGTATCTTAACTGCAAGCATTATATATTTCAGTTATACTCTTTATATGAAAAATTCCAATGCAGTTGTTTATGCATCCCTTATTTATAGTAAAAATACTTGATAAAGTTGTAGCTGTGCTACACTTATTGGTGCATCTAAACAAGAAATTTTACAAGCATTCAGCAGTAGATGTATTAAAGCTCTGCTACAGGCTTTCATAAACAGTTTAATATCCAAGAGCTGTAGCATTGTTTTCAAAGGTACCAGATACCTTGTATTGATTACACAATGCTTTTTTTTTGCTTTCATTTGGACTTCAATATTTGGTACCGGTATGTACTTAAAACATAGAGCTGACCTAACTGTGATAAAAGGTAGCTTTCTTATGCTCTGACACATTCCATTTATATTTTGCAGTCATGAACTTTGAGAAATGCACCATTCCTTACCCTGTGATAATA
>NC_090742.1:51514647-51522147 GCF_036898095.1 Palaemon carinicauda
TTGGCAGTTCCGCTTAGTCCTGTGGCCTGTAACTCTGTGAGGTCGAGTTCATGTCGCCCGCGTCCGCCTTCCCTCCCAAAAAAAGGCGCATCTCAATGCGTAGGCCAATGGTCTTGAGGTGCCAACTCTAATTTAGGACAGGCTTGAAACACTTGTGACTTGTGAGTTTTAAGCAATACACTTATTTAGAATACAAGGAGAAATCTTGCAACTCCAGGAGACAAAGATAATCCTAACTCTAAACATCTGGCAAACAAAACAAAAATGAAACTAAAGGGTAATTGGAAAGTCGGGCATACGTGTGTGGACAACCATACCTCCTAGACTAGCAGACTTGAGTTGTATTAAGAAAGATTTTAAGTACCTAAATGCTTAAGGTAAAATAATGAATAAAATGTATTTATTTTGAGACACTCGCTTAGGGAAGAATCCACACTCACATTTTCCCTGCCGTGACGTCACGAACAATAACTGTCTACCTATAAACTGTGAGGAAGAAGAGTAGTGAAGAAACTTCTTCACAATATTTTAGGCTCCCTTCTCACAGTTAAATTCGAATAATTTAAGTGTGTTTGGTTGAGCGTTTCCATGACCGGAGGCGGCCATTTTACGACCGCTGTCGCCGATTATCATTACAATTTATTTAGTTAGGCGACAATTCCCTGTATTTAGCTACAATATTAGCTAGTTAGGTAAATTATACAAGTGAAGATTGTGCATACAGAAAAATTATTATTCCTCTTCCGATTATGTAACTTTACTTTTCGTATTTGGCGGGAGCCCCGCCCGTACCAACCATGCTGGGAATCCTGGCGGTACCAACATGGCCGTGGTTCCTTCCAGAGATAGGCTAGCCTCGCTCATATATACGTTAGTAAAGTAATTCCCCACGTTTAGCCTCACCCTATCATTCATTATTAATTCAGGTGAGGATTTATATCCTCTGGAATTCCGAATAATGTTCAATATATATTCTTTTTTAGAGAAAAGAGGCTAAACCCTTCCTCCCTCCCTGAGTACCGCCGCCATTACAGGCGGCAACCACTGTTTTTCCTCATTACCGTCGAGAAGAACTCCAGCTTTGGGTTAGATAGTAACTAAACACCGTCTTCTTCATTGCCGTCGAGTAGAACTCCGGCTTTTGGATACATGGTGATTAACTCAGGGTGCCCTTGTCTTGCCGCCGACGATGTCGGCAGCAAAGGAATTGTGTTTCCTCTGCTGCCGACGACGTCGTCGGCACAGGAAGCCCGCTTCCCCAGTTCACCATCAGAGTTAGGCGGCATACCTGCCGCCACCTCTCCTCCAATGAACTATAAGCCTGTTTCCCTTCGCCCTTCTGTGACTGACACAACATTCTTTCGCCGGTATTTTGACAGTCATTCTGGCTTGCCAGGTGATCTGCGCTGCCGGCCGGGACCCTACCGGTGGCAGTTAGCCCAGCCGCCTCAGCCACATTCCTCCTTATGTCCTTCCTTCACCGAAAATGAATGTCACAGGGGGAAGATTGAGCCGGCCCTGACGGCTGCTGGTGGGAAACACAACATACTTTTGAGAAGTCTTCAGCCCTCTCTTGGTCTGCCATCTACAATTATTGCCGGCGGCAGTATAGCTGGCGGCAGGCCTTTTGTGGATGGATGGAAGCTAGAATCAGAAAGATTCTTAACCCTTCCATTAGAACTCTCATTCTGGCAAGAAGATAGTAAGCTGCCTGATAGTCCTCCTACACTTCCAATTGTTGTGCTAAACTATAATAATAGGAAAGTCTCCTTCCCTAATGCTTTCTCTCTCTATCAGTTAGTGCCGCCAGGTACTAACCTAACCCCGGTAGTACACCGGCTGAACTACAGTACACAAAAAATACAGTAGTGCAATTATTTTCTAACATACTCTGTGCTTCCTTTCACAGTCTATTGTTGGGACCACAATATAATGTTGAGGTTGAGTAATCCCTCAAAACCCACATGAATCCTTTGATCATTAGGACCCTAATAAATCACCAATCAGTATTAATATACTACTGGTAGATAAGTTAGTATAAAACACTTACTAACTCTAACTCTAAGTACTAGAGTTTCTTCCACCCTGTATTCTCCCTAACAGGGAATCTAAAATATTATTACTACGGAGGTCTCAGCAATTGCCTGGGAGAGTAAACACAGATATGGGTCTTTCCTATTTCCTTTCCAAGCTTACTGTCTTAAGCTACCATTTACAATAGTGATTACTATTGCTAATAAAATGTATGCATTTATATCAATGATATAAAATCCACATACTCATTGAAACCATTTCCTTTACAGGAGCAGCAAATGGTGAAGTGCCCAGCTATGTTCTGCAACCACAAGAGTAGGAACTTTTGTGGGCATACGATGTGCAGGTTTCATGCCCTCAGCTGAATTGTATCCGGACCCCTGAAGTATTGGGACCCGAAAGGTTGCTCTAACTACTCAACCCTGCTGACCAACGGCTTCGGAGAAGCCATCCTAGTCACTGTGGAGACTAGGGACACAGCAAGAGAAACCCTTTGTAAGTGGGTAAGAGGGTTCCAAAAGAACTCTCCAGGACCTTACCTACCTAGTGAATCTCTAAGGTGCCTTCTGTTCCCTAAGGTGCTAGCAAACGCAGTAGTGCCCCAGGAACAGGTCCAGCCTCCTCTCATACAGCTGAAGATCGACGTGGACATCCACAAGGCACTAGAAGGCATGGATATCCACAAGGCACTAGAAGGCATGGATATCCACCAAGAACGGATGTCAGAAGTGTCCACCGATACAGAACAGGACCTACTGCAAGAAGGCCCTGAAGAAGACGTGGATCGACCACGCTGGAAGGAAGAAGGATCTGTTTCAACGATAACTGAGGACCCTCAGTTCACCTTGACGGCATTCCAACCTATGCCGTCAACCTCTTCAACCCCAACTCCTCAACCAACTACACAGGGCGACAAGAGCAAAGCACTCTTCACGTCGATCCAGCAAATGTTGGAATTGTTCCAGAAGAAACAAGAAGAAATGAAACAATCCATCCAACAGAACAAGAGACAGATACAGGAAAGGGATCGCCCTGGAACCTCCAGGGGCTCTATTAAGCCCCTTTGAGTATCAGAACTCCCTCACTGCTCCGAAACCAACCCCTGGAGGTATGCGGAGCACATGCCCATGATGAATGGGAAGCTATTTGTTTTAGTTGGGGTCCAAACCATTTGAAGATCTTAAGTTCTGGCCCAGCTTTTCAGCCTATCCAGACTGTTACGTGAGACTCCGGGATGAACTTACGTCCCGCGAGGAAGCGGTACCAATGGAAGTCAATATCTTCAAACATGTCAAGGCACAAGCTATCCTTGTAAAGTCCTTGAAAAGAGCCGGATACACCAACTCCAAAGTCTCAGCATTGAGCAAGAGGCATCCTACCTTTGTTGCTCCTTCCTCCCTCTCTTTCCCCTTTTCGGAGAAAGCTCTAGAATTTGTCACTAAGGCAATCGAAGAGGGCAAACCCTGCCCATCTCTAGAGGAATGTAAACCATTCTCTCCAGCACTGCCTACCTGCGAGGAGAAGTGGAAAGACGTCCATCTAACCTTCTCCGTCTCCAAATTGGATCCAGAGATAGCAGGCCAGCACTTCAATGAGAACCTCCCGAAGTTGTCAGACCACCTTCTGAGGAGAGAACAGGAGACAAAAGAGAGACTAGAGGCCTCCCTTTCTCATCAGAACTGCCTGGAAATATGCGCAGGCCTATATAATGCCCCAGAAATGTTTCTTTTCCTGGCTAAGTCTCACATGGGTACCCTTTTGAAGGACTTATATGCTTTCATCAAGTCAAGAAGGACCTGTAGAGAGCACGTATTTGCCTCGGCAACAGTGAAACACGAACCCAGGAAACTGATTTCATCGTGTATCTGGGGCAAGGACCTTTTTCCACAGGAAGCGGTCCGAGAAGTCATAGCCAAAGCAGCCACGGAGAATAGGAACCTTCTCCAAAAGTGGGGCATGGCATCAAAGAGGAAATCTTCCTCAGACGGGGGTCCCCAACCTAAGAACAAAGAGGCAAGGAGACCACGTAAACCTACGCAACTTCCGGCCGTGACCATGGCCACAGTGCCTCAACTGGTAGCACAGCCCCAAACCACCTTCCAGATGGTCCCTCAACAGCTGTTAGCCCAGTCGCAAGCATTTAATCCTGGCTTTGAGAGGCAGTCGACCACCTTTCGTCCTTATAAAGGAAAAGGCCAAAGAAGAGGTTCCTCCGGAAACCCCTCACGGGGCAGAGGAAGACGCGGGCACGGACACAAGTCCTCAGGACCCCCCAAGCACTGAGGTGTTCCAGGTAGGAGGCAGATTATACCACTTTCGGGATCGCTGGACCTTTGATCCCTGGACCTTCGATCCCTTGGCCCACAGCCTAATCACGAATGGACTCAGGTGGAGATGGAACAGAACTCCAGCCCATTTTCCAGAATTCTTCCAACACTCCACCCCCTTGTTTGAAGAATATACCTCAGAACTCTTGAACAAGAAGGTAATAAGGAAAGCGAAGTCCATCAAATTCCAGGGAAGGCTGTTTTGTGTTCCCATGAAAGACTCAGACAAACACAGAGTCATTCTAGACTTGTCTCCACTCAACAAGTTCAACGAGAACAACAAGTTCAGAATGCTTACTTTGCAACACATAAGGACCCTTCTACCGAAAGGGGCGTACAGTCTCAATAGACCTGGCAGATGCCTAAAGCCCCTTCTCCTCCTACCTAAGATTCAAGCTACAAAAGAAGAAATTCGTCTTCAGAGCAATGCCCTTGGACTGAACACAGCCCCAAGGATATTCACAAAACTAGCAGACACAATCGTCCAACAGCTACGCTCCCAAGGAGTTCAAGTGGTAGCATATCTAGACGATTGGCTGGTCTGGGCAGCATCCAAGACTACCTGTCTGCAAGCAGCCAAAAAGGTGATCCAGTTCCTGGAACACCTGGGCTTCAAGATCAATCTCAAGAAGTCTCGCCTTTCTCCAGCTCAAAAGTTCCAATGGTTAGGAATACAATGGAACTTAAAGTCACGCCACCACTCCACTCCATCCAAGAAGAGGAAAGAGATAGCGGGATCTGTCAAGAGACTAATCCGTCACAAGAGGATTTCAAGATGCCAACAGGAAAAAGTATTGGGCTCTCTCCAGTTTGCAGCAGTGACAGACCCGGTGCTAAAAGCTCGTCTAAAGGATGCATCAGGAGTCTGGAGAAGATACACATCAAACGCTAAAAGAGATCAACTAAGGTCGACCCTGACCCGATTGCGCGCGCTATTAAGGCCGTGGTCAACAGCCAAGAGCCTAGTACAAACAGTTCACCTGCAACCACCACAACCATCAGTCGTAATACACACGGACGCTTCCTTAGAAGGATGGGGAGGCCATTCTCATGAGAGAAAAGTGCAGGGGAATTGGTCGAACCAGTTCAAAACCTTTTATATCAACATCTTGGAATCTATGGCAGTTTTCCTGACGTTGAAAAAACTATCCCCTCGCAGAGCAATCCACATCAGATTGGTCCTGGACAATGAAGCGATAGTAAAATGTCTAAACAGACAAGGCTCGAGATCACATCACATCATCCATGTGATACTAGCCATCTTTTACCTGGCAAGGAAGAAGGGATGGCACTTATCAGCACTTCACCTACAAGGGTTCCGCAATGTGACGCCGGATGCTGTATCCAGGCAAAATCCCGATAGAGACAGAATGGTCCCTAGATCCAGACTCATTCTCCTTCATCTTGGAAAAAGTCCCGGAACTGCAGATCAACCTCTTCGCAACGAGCGACAACAAGAAACTACCTCGTTATGTAGCCCCTTATACGGATCCTCAAGCAGAAGCGATAGATGCCATGTCCCTCGACTGGAACAGGTGGAATCGCATTTACCTGTTCCCACCAACCAATCTCCTGCTAAGAGTCCTCGACAAGCTAAGATCCTTCAGAGGGACAGCAGCAGTAGTGGCCCCCAAATGGCCCAAAAGCAATTGGTTCCCTCTAGTTCTAGAATTGAAACTGAAGCTGTTTCCTCTGCCGAATCCAGTTTTATCCCAACTGGTCCAGAAGTCGACTGTCTACGCTTCATCCTTGAGAACCAACAACCTACATCTCATGATTTTCTTGCCCTAGCAGCGAAAAAAAAGTTTTGAATCTCGAAGGATAAAGTTGACTTCATTGAAGAGTATAGGTCAAGTTCGACTAGGAGACAATATGAGTCATCTTGGAAGAAATGAGTGTCCTTTGTGAAAAAAAGGAATCCAACAGAAATATTGATAGATTTCTGTCTCGCTTTCTTCATACACCTACACGAACAAGGCCTGGCTTTCACCATGATGATTACCACGTGTAAGTCGGCCTGACTAGACCACTTATGTACGCTTTTTAGGTGGACCTCACTAGTGAAATCTTCAATAAGATCCCAAAAGCATGCGCTAGACTCAAGCCGGCAACCCCCCCAAAGCCCATCACGTGGTCTTTGGACAAAGTCTTGCACTTCGAACCTAAACAATGACGATTGTAATTTAAAGGATCTAACACAGAAAGTCATCTTTCTGTTTGCAATAGCCTCAGGGGCTAGAGTTAGTGAAATAGTGGCCTTATCCAGAGACGAAGGCCATATTCAGTTCCTAGACACAGGAGAACTGAACCTTTTTCTTGATCCTGCCTTTCTTGCCAAGAATGAGATACCCATTAAGAGGTGAGGCCCTTGGAGAATCTGCCAAGTGAAGGAAGATGTCTCTCTATGCCCAGTAGTGTCTAAAGGTCTATCTTCGAAGAACTTCAGACTTTAAGGGAGGACAGCTCTTCAGAGGTGAAACTTCAGGATCAAACCTATCCTTAAGACAACTGAGAGCGAAGCTCACCTACTTTATTCGCAGAGCAGATCCTGACAGCTCACCCGCAGGTCACGATCCAAGAAAAGTGGCTTCTTCGTTGAATTTCTTCCAACACATGGATTTTGAGAGACTCCGCTCATATACTGGGTGGAAATCATCCAGGGTCTTCTATAAACACTATGCGAAGCAAGTACACGAAATAAAACACTTTGTGGTGGTGGCGGGTAGTGTCATAAAATCCGTCGTCTAGTGCTGCGATGAACAGTGGACTGTTTTTGGGACTTAACAGTGTATCGGGTGAATAGGTATTCGTACCTTCTAGTGCAAATCATTACTATGATTACAGTAATAGACTGTTCTATACAGGTGCATAATCTGACCAATAACACCAGTGCCCTGTGGACGTTTGCATCACAGTGTTTACGCATATCCAAAATCTGGACAAGTCAGACAGATTTTGGTTTCACATCTCCATTGAGTAGCATTATTCTGATAATGAAATTAAATATATATTCTTCCTTTACAGGTCAATATATGAACCCGGTTGTGAATGAATGCTGGATCAGATTCTTATTTTGTGGCAACCACATTTAATAATGTAATTGCAAAATAAAGACAAAAAATTTATACACGTCTTATTT
>NC_090742.1:51527147-51552147 GCF_036898095.1 Palaemon carinicauda
ATTTTTAGCAAGCCAGAATAGGTAGGATTGTTAGATATATAAACTCCCTTAGAGCAGCAAGATTTCTCTAAAGTATTTAGTACAAAATCCTGCCTC
Organism: Palaemon carinicauda; assembly: GCF_036898095.1. NCBI lineage: Eukaryota > Metazoa > Arthropoda > Malacostraca > Decapoda > Palaemonidae > Palaemon > Palaemon carinicauda. The sequence continues at coordinate 51,527,244 of NC_090742.1, forward strand.
CTCTGCACTCCTTGCAACAATACATTGCCCTGTCCTGAAGTCCCGATCATGACCGTCACTTGTTTGGCAAGGTGAAGCCAGGTGATTTCCTCGACCTTAGCGTCGAGCCCATTCAACTAGAAGCTGTCGTGACCGACTGACCTTCCTGGTCAGTGAACCTGTGCACCTCTGGCTCACCCCCCTCTCCCAAAACGTGACTCACCAAGGAGTCCTGTGGCTGCCGGCTAGAGACAGTGAAGGAGTGGAACCTGGGAACCATATTACCACAAAAAAGGATTTTTGGGGTGAGCCAGGCAAGAGTGCAAAGTGCAACCAGGTCAACAGCTATCACGGGCATATGACTAATCTTCAAAGGAGTGCAGGTACCACATCAATGGCCATAGTTATTCCCCCATTATTTAGCTTAGACTAATTTTACTTGATAGGGAACCTGGCTTTTACACTATTCGGACTGTGTGCGGTGGGATTGTGTGTAAATATTTTTCCGTTATCATTTCTGGTTTGAGACTAGCATAGTCTCTGGGTCACGTGGGCCACGTGCCAGACCCCATTTTGATTTTTGATTGTTGCAGACCACGTGTCTAACCCATCATTTTCATTATTTGAATTGCATTTCTTTTGATACCATTTTTTGTGTTGTTAAGATGACCGTTTTCTTTTAATGTAAATTTGTGAATAAATCAATATTAGGTTAATTAAACCTCTTTAGTATTTTTTGCTCCCTCATTTATTTAATGTTTAAACTGGGAATATTTAAAGAGTAAAACCTAAGTAAGTCTATAGGTGGTAACACCGAGGAACTTTGCATTAATATATTTGCTTCGAAGGTAAAGATCCTTATCTTTAAACTTTTAAACTACTTTACATCACTGCTCCCATTTTGGATTTTGTCTAATTACATTAACGTAAAATACCTGTCCAGCATCTCATGGGGGTAGCTGGGACGGAGCCGGAACAGAGCCTGAGAATGAGATGACTATAGACCTGACAAAGCTAGAGTAGGCCATAAATTACATATATATTCTACGTGTGGAGTACTCCGGCCTCTGGACAGTAAAATTTCCCCCTTTTGTATTTAAGAGTGATGGTTAGTGAATTGTGACAGTAAAGTATTAGCAGGGTGTTTGTGCCCCGAGAGTAAGTGCTCATATCCTCCCCTGTTGAACTTTATGTAACTGTTATAAGGAGACTTTCCCGGACTAAGTTCCCACTCAGAACACACATAAAAAATTCTCCACACGAGTGGTCCTTCGAACCGGATCTTTTACCTTTGACTTGTGAAGCATTAGCGTAATTAATCAGCTTGATTAAGCATATAGTAACTCGCTATATCACTTACCTACACGCACACAGCCAGTTTGTCGAATGTGTAAGGCCCAGACTTTAATTGGGAAGAGAAATTTGTAATTATTATGATGTTTTTGTATCGACCACGTGTTTAAGGAAAGAGCTACGTAGCCAAGTTAATTTGTTGCTTGAATGTTCTCTACAGAAAGACTAGAATTTATCGTAGGAACTTCGCTTTGTCTCGGATCCGTTCACCCACGTGTTGTGGCGGAATCCACTTATACCAGAAAGTTCTAAGCTACTTGAACTAATTTTTTTGTTGTTCAGATGCCCGTGTTTACTGCTCAGCTAGAGCGCCGGTGTACTCGTTCTGTCAACTCATTTTGCTAAATAAGCATCTAATTTGTAACATTTTTTCTTTTGTAATCCCACTTAATAAGAAATAATAAACAACCAAAGAACAAAATAATATTTATTTTTTGCATTTAGCGTTCTTGCATTACAGGAAGTCACTCCCACACAATTTTAATTCCACATTCCATAATCACCCACATCTGAAAACTTCTGAAGTTTTCATTAGACAAGCAGCTTGTCATATACATGTATGCTCAAAAACATGTTACCGCTAAACTTGATACCAGTTATCACAGTATATGATAATCCTCATTTAGCGTTCTTGCATTACAGGAAGTCACTCCCACACAATTTTAATTCCACATTCCATAATCACCCACATCTGAAAACTTCTGAAGTTTTCATTAGACAAGCAGCTTGTCATATACATGTATGCTCAAAAACATGTTACCGCTAAACTTGATACCAGTTATCACAGTATATGATAATCCTCATTTAGCGTTCTTGCATTACAGGAAGTCACTCCCACACAATTTTAATTCCACATTCCAAAATCACCCACATCTGAAAACTTCTGAAGTTTTCATTAGACAAGCAGCTTGTCATATACATGTATGCTCAAAAACATCTTACCGCTAAACTTGATTCCAGTTATCACAGTATATGATAATACCCTAAAAATTCAAACTTTCCCGTGCAAAGTTTGAACGCCAGAATGAATACATACCGAACACCACTACTCGACAAAACCTTAAGCCCCGCCCCTTACCTCTCATTTGCGCTTACACAAAAGAAAATAATTTTATTCTAATTCACCCAGTTCAACCGAAATAAATTATATTTCTTTTGTAATCCCACTTAATAAGAAATAATAAACAACCAAAGAACAAAATAATATTTATTTTTTGCATTTAGCGTTCTTGCATTACCAGAATGAAAGAAAGGTCCAATTACGAAACAATATGCTTATAAACCTAATCTAAGCGAAACCAACAGTCTTGAATCCAGCATATCTTTGATGTAACCATCCTTCGCGGACTCTGATCGCCATCTCCCATGTTTTTTAAACAATCTATCTGAAACGCCAGAATTAGCACAAACTGTCGCACCACCCGCTCTTAGACTATGCAAACCGTATTTTGAAATGTCTGAAACTATAGATTTAAAAGCTTCAATAAACAGTTCCCGCATTCTTGAATAAGTCAAAGGTTTATTAACCTTTCTAATCTGATAACCTGCCTTTGTTTTAGTAATATTCCGAAAAATAAATTCAGAACTTTCATTAGAAAACCCACACCACATAAAATACTTCTCCAGATTTCTGACAGGACATACATCAGTATGTGTCCTAGCAATTACAACATGTTGACCATCTCTATATATATCAGTCTACTTTTCTCAATAAAAATAGACATATGCGTTTGTTCAAAACAAACATCTGAACATCTGATGTTCAATAACTCACTGCATCGCAAAAAACCAGAATATGCAACCAAACATGCACATATTGTTCTTTGATTATAAATGTTTCCACTTTCAAAAAATTTACAGTACATTTGTTTTAACATTTCTGCATTTATAGGCTCTTTTTTTGTTATCGGTACAGACAAACGTCTTTTCCCTGCCTCATACACACTCTTCACTAAATCCGAATCTGCCGGAGATGAAATTCCAATAACGGAATATGCCCAGCGAATTCCATACAAGGCTGAAGATAACACACTCACTGAAACTCCTTCCTGAATTAAACTTGCTAAATACATACAAATCACCAAAGGCTTCATAGTAGACTTTTTATCATGAATGCCATTCTTCTCCAACCACGTAACCCACTTCATATAGCTCCGATAGTACACTTTAGTCGTAGAACTTGCACGCCACTCTGCTAATAATTCTGGAATTCTCTCTATATTTTCTTTTACAGATTCCGGAAGATTGGCTACGTCATTTTCATATGCCTGCAAAAATAGATGTAAAATAAAAACCTTAATAAACACATGCTTTTATTTAAAGTCAATTTTCAAACATAGCATATAAAAATTCAGATCAACATTTCCAAACATTGAATCATAACTTTTCCCACACATATAAAAATCCTTCTGTGATGGTAAATAAACAACACCCTTAACAAAATGATCAAATTGTGTACCATCTGGACACAACAATGGCCAAAAACTTGACGATTCCCATTTCGGAACCACCAAAGCACCGCAAACTTTATCTTCTGACATTTTTGCCAAAACTCTACCTACCAAATAAATAGATGGACAGAACCACCCTCTTATGTTAGCCCAACTCTCTGTAAATGCATCAATACCGCTACATTTCATGTTCCAGTACCTTGAATAAAACTTATCTAATTTGTGATTACTATCACTAGCAAACCAATCAATCTCAAATGATCCACATTCCATGAGAAATACCATGCCTAGAATTTACAACATAACCACCAAAAGCATGTCCACTAGCATCCGAAAATACAAACTTAACACACGATGGTTGACACTTCAACTGCCTAATATTAATAGCATCTATGTTGTCTAACCAAAACTGAATTTGACCACAACTGTCATTTGATAAAACTATATGATCATTCCATGACCTTGAATTTAAAATGTCAACACTCAAGCACCTTGTCATCAGCTGACTAACAGACCTTATCCAAACAAACACTTTTCTAAATTTGACACAATCACCCATGATTTCTAAACCGGTATCTCGAACTTTCTTTAATCTTTTTTTTTTTTTTTTTTTTTTGGAACTTTCAAAACTAACCTCATCGTGTCAATACAAAAACCTAACCAAACTAAGTTCTGCACTGGTGACCACACTGATTTACGATCATTGATAACAAAACCACTCAACCGTAAATCTTCCCGAACACTCTCCGCCATTGACCTAGTTTCTTGTACGTCACAACCAACACCGATACCATCATCCAAATACATAATGACTCGTTTTCCCTCTCACCTCCACTTCTTAATAAGAGGCCTAGTAACTTTTGTAAAAACATACTGAGCCGATTTTAATCCAAACGGGAGAACCAAAAATTTAAAAAATTTTTGTTCTCCATTCCTTATCCACGCAAATCCCAAAAATTCTGTATGGGGGTAAAACATTTCAATATGATGATAAGCTGAATGTAAATCAAAACTGAACATAAATGAATTAGACTTGAGATATAGAAGTGCCGTTCTAATATCCTCATACTTCACGCTTTGTCTAAGTATATGTAAATTGACTCATCTTAAATCTAAAATAAGTCTCTTTTTATTGTTTGACTGGACAGAAACTGTTAGAGGATTAACAATATAAGGAGCAAAATTGCATTGTTCAATAAGTCCTTGATTTAACAATTCTGAAATTGCACTATCAACAAACTCCTTATGCATAAGTGAAGAATTGTTATTTTTAAGAACATTTCTACAAGGCATAGTGTGAAAAGGAATTTTATAACCGTGTTTTATAATATCTAAAACACTGTCATAAGCACCAATATTTTCCCAAAATTGTACATTTAACCTTAATCTGCCTTTAATACTTGAATCAGTAACACTTTGACTTTCAAATTCATAATTGTCAAGTAAGCAATACTCATCTTTAACAAAACTTGAAGCGTCAGACTGTACTCTGCTTTTTTTCTGATTGTCCTCCGACTGAACTAGGGGCGGATCTTGACCTGAGGAGCGGGCATTCCCGTTGTAAGTGGGTGAAATCCCCGCAGACATAGCACCCACCGACTCGAAAGGGAAAATTTCCGACCTGCAGTCTAGGTTGAAGAATCGGCCGTGGAACGTAAGGAACAGCAGGAACGGAAGCACCATAACTCGAGAACGGATTGGGAGCAGTAACAGCGGGTTTAGCATTCGAATCCCTCCCGGTTCCCAAGCGAGTATCCTTGTCCTTCTTACGTTTCTTGAGCGCTCTGTTTTCCGCTTTGTAAATCTTGCTTTCATCATCCGAATCACTGGCAACCGGATTTGTAACGTACTGGTTTACGGTCTCCCACCCTCCAGACGAAGAATCAGCTATTCGAATATGCTTGTTTCGCTCCTTAATTTTCTCTCCTGCTTCTTTAATTACTTCTTTTGCATAGTCAAGTTATCCATTGTCAATTGCCCAGCTAATAGAATCCAAGGATTCTTGAATGTCAGAATTGAAGTTATATTGAACTTTATGTCCTTTTAAACTCCACTGTATTTCGTTCTGCCCTTTGAATTTCTTTATCTCTGACGACGCTGTAGCACTTGCACCTTGAATTTCCTCTCTCAAACCCGAAACTTTCGCATTGACAAACTCTTTAATTTCTTCCTTTGAGACTTCATTTCAGCTAATAAGTCTGATATTGAAGGTTCTGCCATGCCGTATAACACTCGGTCAAAAGGAGCAACTTTCCCGTGCAAAGTTTGAACGCCAGAATGAATACATACCGAACACCACTACTCGACAAAACCTTAAGCCCCGCCCCTCACCTCTCATTTGCGCTTACACAAAAGAAAATAATTTTATTCTAATTCACCCAGTTCAACCGAAATAAATTATATGTACCTTGGTCTACCTTCCTTTGTGTCGTTTACCTTCCCTAACCAACCTTAACTTTTCTAACTAACATCACCGTATAGCTAGCACGTGTCCTTGTCCTAAAGAGCGAATTGGCGCAACATAATTTTAAGTCTTACGAGTAACGTAGAAACTTAATAACACCGAGTCCGTTTCATTCCACGTGTTTGTTCCGAGATGGCGGATCTTATTTACAGCCCAAACTAAGGGTGCGTAATTGTTTTCTACCGTAAGTAAATTACTGCGTGTAGTGCATTTAATTTCCTTTAGCGAGGAGATATTCTTTTTGTCCTTTAGCGAGAATATTTTTGTTTTACCTCCGCGTGAGGGAAATCTCATTTTTGTTTAGCCTCCCCGAGAGTGCACTTTAAAAGCTAAGTCGGTGCCTCGTGCGCCTATCTACATTTTGAGTAGTTCAGTGGTTGCCTTAGTGCGCCCGTAATTGTGAAATCGTAACAACAGTGTCAGCCTCGACCTGTTATTTTAACTTTTAACTTGAATCTTTGCATTCATAAGCCTGTGTGCTTTCTAATATGTTTCACTTTAAAGTAACTTAATTAGTCATTATCGCCACGTGCGTAAATAATTCTGTTTATTGAAGTCTAAAGTCACATAACCGAGCATCGTCTGCTTTGTTGGGCTCGGTCAGTTTGAAATTTCTAAAGTAAATTCACTATTTACAATTTGTTTGTCAATTAACCATTTTCCTCCCATCATGAGTAAATTTAAATGTTCAATTATCAAGCTTGTAAATTTGTAACGTTTCATTTTTACCTTCCTTTGGAAATTCAGTTACCCTTTGTTTGCTTTTACGAATCCGTTCATCAAAACGTGGTCATTCCAAGATGGCGGACTTCACTTTTAACGTAAACATCCTTCCACCGCCTAAGGCGGAATCGCTCAGCCCCGAGGAGATTAGCGCTAGGCTTCAGGAGCAGGAGATGACATTCACCTTTGTTTGTGAAGACGCAGACCTAGCACTTCATGCTCTGGCTTCTGTAGATTTTCCCAGCATGGGTCCAGAAGCCATAAATCATTTTAAAACCCTTATTGGTAAAGTAAAAGACGAACTTTGTGATTACAAGAGTTTTTGGAGACGTCATTACGACCATCCCATCGTTAAATTGAATTATCCAGTGCTTGCTGCCTGTTCAAGTAAAATTGAGATCGCCTTTAATAGCCTCATGGCTCATCCCAATTTACTAATTAAAGCTAATCAGGCTAATTCTTCTTTGAGGGTGACGCCTTCAGTGACACATCCCTCAGTTAATACCCCTAATGTCTCGGCAGTCAAGCACAATGTAATTAATTTTGCAATAACTCCCCAACCTATTCAATCGTCCCATTCCAGTACTATGTTGCCAACACGGCATACGATTAGTAATTTTGTGTCAGCCCCACCTGCTCTGTCCTCATCTCCGAACCTTAAGCCGCCAGCGTTTGATCGCCCTCAACCCCCTTTGTCTTTGCCGCCGGTGACAGTCCGTCCCGGAGAAAAACTCATTCAAAGTCTCAACATGGACTCCCCTCGTGGTAGCTCAAATACCACACAACTTAACCGTGTGCGTGATAGCCAGCAGAGGCCTGTACCGGTTGTAGATTCAATCATTAAAGTCGTACCATCCTATGGACCAGTGCTCACGTTGCCTGATTGTCCAGTTCTTAAGCCCGTAACTTCCGCTCCAATCCGTGTTGACGCTAGAATATCCACGTCAAAATCTGAAACCCGCTCTCAGAACGAGCCACGTGATCGCAAGGTTAAGACTTTAGCAGTCAGAAAGGAACCTTTTGCGCTGACGGCGGATTTAGCGAAGGTCACACATGTAGACCTAGCACCGGAGCTTAGAGCCTGTTTACAATTCACCTTGCTTGAGGATAACGGTACATTGAACGTCATTCATTATTTTCATTCTGTTATACATGGCACAACTTTAAGCATTTATTATTATTGCCAAGTCGTACAGCAGCATTTTCCAGGTCAATCACTTGCTTTAACCTCAAAGCGTAAATTTCATTTTTGCCTTGATGCTTTGTCACGTTATCGCTATAATCCCCCTGACATCCTTCAGCTCGTGCTGAATATAAATTCTGTTTCTAATGTTCCCCTTGCAAACGTTTTCATTAAAGACGACATCCAAGACTCTCACTGTCAGAAATACGATGTCTCTATGGACCTAGTTTGTCTCGAATTGTCATTCATGCTAGTGTCAAATAACTGTTCACATTTTAACGCCGAGAAGGAAGTCACTTTTCTCCTTTTGCCGCTCGACGAACACAAAGTTTTCATTACGCCAGTAATTTTCTTTGTAAAAACATTTCATATAAAACGTTGGGTGTCAGACTTGGATTGGGATTCACCCCCATAATTTTGAATTTATCATTGGCCGGACTTGTTGCTGAACTCGACTGATATTGGCTTACGTTTTGTTTGTTCTATCCATACCCCTAGGGTGGGAAGAATTGAGTGTTTTTAATCATTTAATTACTATTGCATCGTACGTATAAAGTTAACACTGATCATATGCTTAACTTAACGCTTCCGTGAAGCATTGCCTGCGTGGTTCAATATTCCCCAAATTCACGTGAAAGCATAACTTTTGATTCAATTGATTTTAATTAACGCTAACAGCGTTTTGTTAACTTTAAACGGACGTTGATGTGAAGAACAACTTCACTCATCATTCAGCCAGTAACCTTATCTCACTCATACTAGTCTTGCGTGACACACAATTTGCTTTGGGGCACAGAGTCACTTAGGAGAGGACACACTAGAACGCACTGAACACTCTCGACAGTAAACTGGGTTACGGGCGCAAATGAGAGAGGGAGAGGGGAAGGAGGCTATCTTCTGGCTGCATTTTTGAATCAATCTCTATGTCTCTCTGTCTCTCACTCTCACCCAACCTTGGGTCCTTATATATCAAATTTTGGCTAATTCCAGAATCTTCTAGGATGGGGTTCTGGTAACATAGGGGTTGTGCTTTAAGTCAAAGTTTCCAACTAGATGAAAATGTCAAGAGGCGAAATCAAGAGTTTTAGGCAACTCTGAGACATACTGCAACGCACCTGCGAGACGACTTCCCAGCTAGCTCCACCCAGCTATTGTCTCCGAAACAAAAAAAAAGATAACATCCTCTCACCAGATATTCCCGAAATTTCGAAAGTACGTGTTAAAGAACAATCCAAAGCACATGTTCTGAAATTCTCTCTCAATCATGACACAATACATCATAGAATATAAAAGAACATTACTTAAGCCCTTGTTCCTATCTCGCATGAATCCTACAACACTTTCAAATAGACTACGCAAGACTTCATAGCAAACATACGTGAAATAAAAAGTTAATTCTTTACAAAAAATACGTAAATTACATATTTTAACTTGAATAAAGAATATAATGAAATTAACGACGAAAGTCTTACGTAATTTGCATAAAATACTTACGTATCTACATGAGGGGGGCTCATTTTACAGAGTGGGTATCATCTCTTCAATACACAAATGAAAACAATATATGTTATATAAATAAAATCATCAATAGACTACGGTATATATATGTACATATAGATATATGTATATACATATATATATATATATATATATATATATATATATATATATATATGTATATATATATATATATATATATATATATATATATACATATATATATATATATATATATATATATATATATATATATATATATATATATATATATATACATATATATATATATATATATATATATATATATATATATATATATATATATATGTATATATATATATATATATATATATATATATATATATATGTATAAATATATCTATATATATATATATATATATATATATATATATATATATATATATATATATATTGGCTCAAGCCATGTCGTCCTGATGGAAGGTTCCTATTGGCAGCTTTCTAAGGGATATTTAGCTACAGTGATACTCCCAGAGAATTGACCGTAGGTCTCCAGAATTCTAACTTCTAGCACGAGTATCCTTAAGATTTTTCTTAAAGATATCGCATAATATCAGGGGACGTATATCTTGATATGACACATGGCAATCTTCACCCCGAATAGCGTTTTCACTTTGAGGGGGAAGAGTGGCGAAATTGAAGGGGAACCATTATCAAGGTTACCCTTCCTCCCCCACTACTACAGGGCTCCAAGATGGCGCTTATTCCTATTTTTGTAGCAAATTCGCACGGTCTTCTTCCTGTTCATCTAGCGTTCTAGATTGTTACTTTTGAGGATTAATTATGCATTCTCCAGCATCTTCTGCCTCTGGAAAATTGAGTATTTAATCTTTACAGTGTATAATTTTTAGCTCCTGTCTCATAATGAAATTACCATAATTTAATGTGTTTTAAGGAGCATGGCCAGTCACCGGAGGTGCCATTTTGGGCGCTGTCGTTCGTCATGCATGCTTTATTTAGTCAGCAGAACGACATTCCTGGTATTAGCTTTAATGAATTATAGCTATTCAGGCAAAATTATACTAGTGAAGATATGATTATGCATACAATTTTCCTCTTCCTACATGTGTCGATCGTATACGTTAAGAGTCTTGGTGACATAGGTAGCCGAGATCTCGTCCTGCGCTAGGCTAACCTAGCCTATGCACTTTAGTATACTTTCATACATTATCCCCGTTTACCCTCATGTATCATTTTATCAATTCAACAGGAGATAGTATATCTCCTAGAATTATTTATATAACTCAATACTCATCTCCTGCGGAGATTTAAGGGTAATCTCTCCTTCCTTCTGAGTGCCGCTATAGGCGACAACCCTATCTTGGTCTTGCCATGAGTAATGCTCTCCGGCTTGACTAGGCTAGTTTTTTTTCTGTCTCCTACCCTTGCTGGTGAGTATCCTGGTTTGGGTTTTCGACAGTAACTCAAAGTATTCAGTCTTTATGCCGACGGCTTAGCTGCCGGGTGAGTGGTCACTCCCCTACTGGCTTACAGTTGTTGGCATAGGAAGCTTAGCTTCCCTAGGCCGTACCTGAAGAGGTAGTATTATGCCGCCACCTTCTCCCCTGTGGTCTAGAAGACAAGTCTTTTTTCGGCAGACCCTAGGCTGAAGAATAGATATTCTTCTGCCGCCTAGGATGGCGCCAATATTGAAACGAAGTTTTTCCCTTGTTTGGAAATGAAGGCAATCCCTGCCCCTCTCTGTCCTTTAGCGATAGCTTAGCCATCGCTTCACTGAGGCCGTTGTCCTACATTCTCCCTACTTGCCGGGTAGATCGTAGTGCTGGCCAGGCTCCTACAATGGCAGCCTGATAGCCACTCCGACTTTCCCCTACAGACGCAAGGCTCCGGGAAAGGTTGTGCCGGCTGTGACGGCTGCCGGTGGGAGACCTCCTTTTTGCCTTTGAGTGTTCTTCAGTCCTCCCTTGGACTGCTATCCGTATCCCTGAAACCGGCAGCGACCAGCAACAGATATTGTGGCTGGATGGAAGCTTGAATGATTCATTCTCCCCTTCCATTTGAACCCTCATTCTGGAGGAAGGTAGTAGGATTAAAATACCTACACCCTTATTTATTGTACAAAGCTACATTAATAAGGCAGCCCTTGACTCCATGCTTTCTCTCTTTCTGTCGGCTAGTGCTGTCAGGTACTAACCCAGCCGGTATGCCACCAGGTGCTATCCTAGCTGGCAACACTCTGGCTGAATTACAGTATGTGATTATACAGTAGCCAGTATATTTGCAGTATAGTATATACTGCAGACAGAAAACTATAATATATATTATACAGTAGTTTATATTACCAACATACCCAGTGTGTCCTTTCACAGTCTATTGTAGAGACCAATTTTATATTGAAGTGAAGTATTCCTTCAATACACTGATAAAGTCATCAGTTTATAACTTACCCCAGAATATTAATACTTTTATGGAAGGGCTAGTGTTAGTATACACTAATTCTATCCCTAGAGGTTAGAACCCTTCTCTCTTGAGTTTTCCTTATTAAGGAAATTTTTATATTAACATTGGGGGAGGTCACAGCAATTGGCTGGATAGGGGACACAGGTATGTGTCTTTCCTATTCCTTTCTAGCTTACTATCCTAAGCTATAATGGATAAGATACCAATATTTTTATTGCATAGTACCTATTTATCAAGTGTGATAAATAACCGCATACTCATTTATATTTCCTTTCTTTACAGGAGGAGCCCAAAATGAAGTGCGAGGTGATATACTGCAACCACAAGAGTAGGAACTTTTGTGGTCACACTATGTGTAGGACTCATGCCGCCTGCTCCATTACCACCGAAACCTTGCGGTACTGGGATCCCCAGGACTGCAACGTCTGCTCGGCCATGATGGTCGAAGGTTTCAACGACCCCAAGTCAGCGGAGTTGAGAGATGCAGCACAAGAAAAGCTGCGCAATTGGGTACGAGGGTTCCAGAAGAATTCTCCGGGACCGTACCTGCCCAATGATAGGATTGCTGTTCCCCAAAGGGGGTAATGAAGCTGTTGTGCCCCAAACATGACCCGGACCTCCCTGCGTCCAGATTGCAATCGAGACGGACGTCAGTGAGGCGATACAAGGCACGGACATCCACCAGGAGGAAAGGATGTCTGAAGTGTCCATGGATACAGAGAAGGATCTCCTTAGGGACAATCCCGAGGAAGAGACTACTCTACCTCCCGAAGGAGAAGAAGAAGTTGAGTTGTCGGAAGTGGGGGAGTCCCTCCCACCCGTGCCGGCACTAGAGCCGACACCATTTACATCTTCAGCTCCTACTCCTCCATTAGATGCCATGAGCCAGGCAGTTTTGGCTCATATTACTTCATTAATGGAAAATTTTTGCAAACAAGGCGAAGAAAGGGAAGCGAAGCTCAAAAGAGAGCTCCGTGAAGCACGGATCACCACCTCCCGAGGGTCTTACAAGCAACCCAGAGTTCTAGACCTGCCATCCTGCTCTGAGACTAATCCCTAGAGGTATGCGGAGTATATGCCGATTACCAACGGCAAACTCGACATCTCAGAGAAGATGGGAGCTGTCCCCCTAGACGGCATTCAGTTCTGGCCGAGCTTCAACTCCTACCCTAACTGCTTTATTCGACTGAAGCATGAGCCAGCGTCAAAGGAGGAGACGGAACCGAAGGAGGTCATGGTTTTCGACCACGACAAGGCTTAGGCTCTCTTGCCAAGCAGCCTGAAGAAGGCGGGTTATACTAACTCGAAAGTGTCTGCATTAAGCAAGAAACACCCTATGATCATACTACATAGGATCAATTCTATAGTGTGATTGATGAGTTTAAGTCCAAAACTCGGAACGAGTTCAACCACGATGACGAGTTTGAGTGTCGTCCTCTGAGGGGGAAGCAGCTCTTGAGTATTTACTTACTCCTGAGCATTGAAGACTGTTCCCTCATGGGCTCGCCCTTGAGTGGAGGAGGACGTCACAGGCCGAGTGGCTGAGCTCCAATCCAATATGGATCCTGTGTTTTTCTTTAAAATTCCATAAAAAAAAATACCTTTCTTGCTCCTGTTTCCAGAACCTTCCCCTTTACGTCGAAGGCATTCCAGGCTGTTGCCAAGGCAGTTGAGGCAGGCAAACCATGCCCTGCACTAGAGGAGTGTAGGCCTCTGTCGTTAGCCCTGCCAATGGATAAGAAGGAATGGAAGGAAGTTCACCTAACCTTCTCAGTAGGTAAGCTAAATGCAGATATCACGAGACGACAGTTCACCGAGAATCTCCCTAAGCTGTCAGACTTTCTCTTGCGTAGGGAACAAGAGACGAAAGAGAGGCTTACCACCTCCCTGTCCCTGCAGAACTGCATTGAGATGTGTTCGGGCCACAAAGGCACCCCAGACATGCTCACAGTCCTGGCCAAAATGCATATGGCCACCTTAGTGAAGGACTTGTACACCTTCATGAAGGCTAGGAGAGCCTGTAGAGAGTTTGTGTTTGCTGCTGCAGCAGTCAAACACAAACCCAGGAAGCTGATTTCTTCCAACATCTGGGGTAAAGGCCTCTTTCCGAGTAAAACGGTCAAAGAGATAGTCGAGAAAGCCACCACGTAGAATAGGAACCTTCTCCAGAAGTGGGGCATCTTTTCAAAGAGGAAGTCTTCCCCGGATGTGGGCCCCCAACCTACACGGAAGTTGAAGAAGCCAAGACTACCCTCTTGGCCTGCCCAGCAACATTCTACAGTCACCATGACCACGGTGCCCCAAGTGGTTGCTCAACCACAGACCACATTCCAAGTGGTACATCAACTGCTGGTTGCCCAGTCACCAGCGTTCAACCCAGGGTTTGAGAGGCACACCACTACCTTTCGTCCGAAAGGAAGAGGTTCCCATCGGGGCTCCTCAAGACACCCATCTCGAGACAGGGGAGGACGCGATCAGGGGGGCAAACCCTCCGGACATCCTAAGCAAAGAGATGCTTCAGGTAGGAGAGAGGCTCCAACACTTTCGGGATCATTGGACCTTCGATCCCTGGGCCCACAGCCTAATAAAAAATGGACTAGGATGGAAATGGACCAAGTCTTCACCGTCATTTCCTCAATTCTTCCAACACTCCACCCCCTTATTGGAAGAATATGCCTTAGAACTCTTGAGCAAGAAGGTTATAAGGAAAGCAAAGTCCATCAAATTCCAGGGAAGGCTGTTTCGTGTTTCCAAGAAGGACTCAGACAAACTCAGAGTCATTCTGGACTTGTTGCCACTCAACAAGTTCATCGAGAACAACAAGTTCAGGATGTTAATCCTTAAACACATAAGGGCCCTGTTACCGAAAGGGGCGTACACAGTCTTAATAGACCTGGCAGATGATTATTGGCGCCTCCCAGTCAGCCGCCCCCTCTCCTCCTACCTAGGATTCAAGTTACAGAGGATAAAGTATGTCTTCAGAGCCATACCCTTTGGACTAGACATAGCCCCAAGGATCTTCATGAAACTTGCAGACGCAGTCGTACAACAACTACGTCTAGAAGGTGTTCAGGTACCAGCGTACCTGGACGACTGGCTGGTGTGGGCAGCATCCAAGACTGCTTGTCTGCAAGCATCCAAGAAAGTGATCCAGTGCCTGGAACATCTAGGATTCAAGATCAACTTCAAGAAGTCTCGACTCTCTCCAGCTCAGGAGTTTCAATGACTGGGAATCCAATGGAACTTGAAGTCACACCGCCTCTCCATTCCCCCAAGGAAGAGGAGAGAGATTGCGGGGTCTGTCAAGAGACTATTGAAATCCGACAGGATCTCAAGATGCCAACAGGAAAGAGTACTGCCTCTCTCCAGTTTGCAGCAGTAACAGACCCAGTGCTAAGAGCACAGCTGAAAGATGCGTCAGGAGTCTGGAGAAGATACGCTCGAAGAGATCTACAAAGACCGATACCGACCTTACTACGATCACTTCTCAAACCGTGGTCAAAGGTCAAGAGCCTAACAAGGACCGTCCCCTTACAACTACCTCCCCCATCGGTGACCATCCACATGGATGCCTTGACGGACTGGACTTGGTCATCCCTGTGCAAGACATTTCACATCAATATTCTGGAGGCCATGGCAGTCCTGCTGACAGAGAAGAAACTATCACCTCACAGATCAGCCCACATCAGGCTGGTCTTGGACAGTGAAGTGATAGTGAGATGTTTGAACCGACAAGGCTCGAGATCGCCCCATATCAACCATATGATGTTAGCCATCTTTCGTCTAGCAAAAAAGAAGAGATGGCACTTATCAGCTGTTCACCTACAAGGCTTCCGCAATCTGACGGTGGACGCTCTATCCAGGCTATAGCCGATAGAGTCAGAATGGTCCCTAGATGCAGGCTCATTCTCCTTCATCTTGGGACAAGTCCCAGAACTGAAGATCGACCCCTTCGCGACGAGCGACAAGAAACTACCTCGATACATAGCCCTGTACGAGGATCCTCTGGCAGAAGCGACGGACGTCATGTCCCTTGATTGGAATGCTTGGAACCGGATTTACCTGATCCCTCCAACCAATCTCCTGCTGAAGGTCCTCAACAAGCTGAGATCCTTCAAGGGAACTACAGCACTGGTGGCCCCCAAGTGGCCCAAGAGCAATTGGTTCCCTCTGGTGATGGAACTGAAGCTGAGGCTGGTCCCTCTACCGAACCCAGCTCTATCTCAACTGGTTCAGAAGTCGACTGTCTTCGCTTCATCATAGAGAACCCAAAACCTTCATCTCATGATTTTCTCACCTTGGCGGTAAAGAAAGATTGATCTCAAAAGTCAGTATAGACTTCTTAGAAGAATACAAGTCAAAGTCAACCAGAAGACAATACGAATCGTCTTGGTGAAGGTATATTACTTTCGTTAAAGCAAAAAGGCCAAGAGCAATCTCAATAGACTTCTGCTTGTCATTCTTCATCCACCTTCATGAACAAGGCTTGGCTGTCAACACGATAACTTCGTGTAAGTCAGCCTTGACTAGACCTCTTCTATACGCCTTCCAGGTGGACCTGGCGAATGAAATCTTTAACAAGATCCCGAAAGCATGCACTAGACTAGACCTGCAGCCCCTCCGAAGCCCATTTCATGGTCTCTGGACAAATCTTGCACTATGCTTCAGCCTTGAACAATGAAGATTGTTCTCTTAAGGATCTAACCCAAAAAGTGATTTTCCTGTTCGCTATAGCCTCAAGGGCTAGAGTTAGTGAAATAGTAGCCCTATCAAGAGACGAGGGCCATATTCAGTTCACAGAAGCGGGATAGCTGAATCTCTCTCCTGATCCTACCTTTCTCGCCAAGAACGAGCTACCCACCAAAAGGTGGGGTCCCTGGAGAATCTGCCCTCTGAAGGAAGATGTCTCTCTATGTCCAGTAGAATGTCTAAAGGTCTATCTTCGAAGAACTTCAGACTTCAGGGGAGGACAGGTCTTCAAAGGGAAAACCTCAGGATTAAACCTATCCCTAAAACAGCTGAGGGCGAAGCTCACCTACTTCATTCGCTGAGCGGATCCTGACAGTACACCCGCAGGCCATGATCCGAGAAAAATTGCTTCCTCACTGAACTTTTTTCAGTATATGGACTTTGAGCGTCTTCGCTCTTACACTGGTTGAAAGTCCTCTAGAGTGTTTTACAAACATTATGCGAAACAAGGGCATGAACTCAAACTTTATGTGGTGGCGGTAGGTAGTATAGTGACATCTGTCGTCTAGTGCTGCAATAAACAGTGAATTGATTGGGACTCTCAATTCAGGTGAAAAGATGTTGACTCTTTCTAGTGCAATATCCTTTTATGTGAGTGTCACTCTGGTGACACTAAGACTGTTCAATTTTCAGGTGAAGAATTATACAAATGACACTTGTGCCATGTGTACATTGTACACAGTGTCGATGGTATCCAACATTTACAGTAAGATTATCTTGATAATTTTATCAATTATTATGAGTGGCATTAACCCTTTTCTTCCCTTTCAAGTAGAAAAACATTGTTTGTATAGGTTGAATGTATAATTCTCCTTTATATTTATTACACATGTTACCCCATTTTACTCATTTAACTTAAATAAATGAATAAAAATGTGTAATTGAATCTTATTTCACCCCATAAGTAGCAAAATAAAAAGTAGCCGGAGTTCTTTGACTTATTTTCCTAAGTAAAATTCCTACTCATTGTACTGATACATAGAAACAAATAGATCTGATCGATACTTACATTTGTTCCTACACGTATACAAACCTTGAAGCTTTTTACTGTCTCGCAAAGACACTTCCCTGCAGGGGGCAGGAAGGCCTAACTTTGTTCCATGATTAGTGGTAGTGACGTATAACGGTATCGTTATATCTCTCAATGGTCTGGGTGACCATATAAAAGCTAATCAAAGGTTGAGGCACTTATACAAATCCACAGATACAGTACTTTCAAGTAATTCTCTGGTAAACTTCTATCAGGACGACATGGCTTGAGCCCAAAAAAACGGATTTTGAAGCAAAGCCAAAAATCAATTTTTGGGTGAGATGGCCATGTCGTACTGATGGACCCACCCTCCTTTTTTTAGAAAAGGCTTAGGTAATAATCCCTCCCGAAACTACTATATCTGTAGCACCAAACTCAATGCTACAAGGAATGGGCGCCATCTTGGAGTCCTGTAATAGTAGGGGAGGAAGGGTAACCTTGATAACGGCTCCCCTTCAATTTCTCCACTCTTCCCCCTCAAAGCGAAAACGCTATTCGCAGGGAAGATTGCCATGTGTCATATCAAGATATACGTCCCCTGATATTATGCAATATCCTTAAGAAAAATTTTAAGGATACTTGCGCCAGAAGTTGGAATTCTAGAGACCTACGGTCAATTCTCTGGTAGTATCACTGTAGCTAAATATCCCTTAGAAAGCTGCCAATAGGAACCTTCCATCAGGACGACATGGCCATCTCACCCAAAAATAGATTTTTTGCTTTGCTTCAAAATCCGTTATATATATATATTGTAAGGACATTGAGACAAGCGTCACCAAGATCAACTGATACTTTATTCAAATGTGCGTGGGAGTATATTACAAGGTGTGGACGGAAAGGTAGGATGGCGCTGACGCCAAATCAGATTGAATTGCCCGCCAAAATATATGTGTTTTCTTACACTTACAAATATACGAATTATGAGTTAACAGAAACATGTAATGACATAATACATATGTCAAAATGTAGCTCTGATAGAGCGTAATACATATACATGGGAAACCACGGTGTGGCGAAAGGAGAATTCAAATAAATAAACAGTTTGTTGATTTTCTGGACGACAAGGGAGCGGTGTCCTTACAAGTACTCCCCCCCCCCCCAGACATCGGGCGGCGTAGAGGGCTGATGATCAATCTTCGTATCTTTTCGGGCCTTCGGAGGGTTCCTCTTGTTTTTGAACGGAGGGGCGCATCGGCGGTCGCCGTAAGGATCTCTTCCTTTTGTCATCGTTTGATGATTTTTCTTTCGTTGGGCGCCTTGTTTTGAGGTGGCACTCTGGATCTGCCAAGTCCGGCGGAGGTGGTGTTGCTTCCTTCGAGAAACGCTGGTTTCACGCGGTCTATTGAGATCCAGTCCTCTTGGCCATGGACGTCGAGAAGGAAGGCTTTCGTTGTCTTCTTAATTACCCGGTAGGGGCCTCGATAAGGTCTAGTTAGTGGTTGTCGATGAGCGTCGACACAGACGAAAACGTACCTGCAGTCATCCAGGTTTTTTGGGTTGAAGTGCTTGGTTCTGTCCTGGTAAGTTTTGAGACATGGCCTGAACTTCCTGGCGATGTCCCTTAGGTGATCCAGCTGCGTGTCGTCGGTTGATGAGGGAAAGAATTCGCCAGGAACTGCGAGCGCCTCCCCGTAAACCTTTTCGGCGGGCGAAGGTTCGCCGTCTGCGTGAGGGGCGGTGCGAAGGCCGAGGAGTACCCAAGGAAGTCGTGATTTCCAGTCCCCGTCGGTGCAGCTCGCCATCAGGGACGCCTTGAGGGCGCGGTGAGTTCTTTCGACCATGCCGTTTGCCGCGGGGTTGTATGCCGTGGTGCTGTGGAGCGTCGTCCCCATCAGGTTCGCCAAAGCGAGCCATATTTCTGAGAGGAAAGCGGGGCCTCTGTCTGTCGTGATGTCGTCAGGAACGCCAAACCTGCTCACCCAGCTTGACAGGAGGGCTTCGGCGCATGCTTGAGTCGTAGCTTCGGTCATCGGCGATGCCTCCAACCACCTCGTGGAGCGATCGATGATCGTAAGCAGGTAGGGAGCAGATCCAGAAGGGGGCAATGGTCCCACGACGTCGATGTGTATGTGACCGAAACGTCTTTTTGGCTGGGGGAAATCGCCTACCCCCGATTCGGTGTGACGGCTGACTTTGCTTGACTGGCAGTTGATGCATGACTTCACCCATTCCCGGGTGTCCTTTTTTATCCCTGGCCAGCCGAACTTTTCAGACAGAAGGTGAGCGGTGGTGCGTCCTGAGGGGTGTGAAAGTCCATGGATGATATCGAATATTTTCCTTCTGCAGGAGGCTGGTATCCAGGGACGTGGGCGGCCGGTGCTGGTGTCGCAAAGAATAGTTACTCCTGCTGGTCCGAGGGGAATCGCACTTATCTTGAGCGCGGATGGCCCCGTCAGGTGATCCTGTGCTTCTCGGTCGGTGCATTGTTTGGTTGCGAGATTGGCGTAGTCGATTCCCAGGTGGATTGCGTCAATTTCAATCCTTGAAAGGGCGTCCGCGACTGGGTTTTTCTTTCCTAGGACGTAACGTATGGTGCACCCGAATAAGGCGATTGTTGCGAGATGACGTTGTTGTCGGGAGGACCATGCGTCTGTCGATTTCGTGAAAGCGTGTACGAGGGGTTGATGGTCCGTCACGATTGTGAAGGAAGTGCCCTCCAAGATGTGCCTGAAGTGGCGGATGGTGAGGTAGACGGCGAGGAGTTCCCTATCGAAGGTGCTGTATCTTGTTTCGGCGGGTTTCAATTTCTTGCTGAAGAATGCCAGCGGTCGAGGAGAACCATCGATGAGTTGCTCCAGCACAGCCCCACAGGCGACGTTGCTGGTGTCGGTCGTTAGTCGCAGGGGCGCCTTGTCGTCGAAATGAGCCAGGGTGGTGGCATTCGCGAGGGCATCCTTCGTCTGGGCGAATGCCTGTTGCTGGGGCAAACCCCACTCGAGTTTTTTCGCTTTTCCTTTCAGGACGTTGTCGAGGGGTGACAGGGTTTGTGCGATGTTGGGGATGAAGCGCCTGTAGTAATTGACCATCCCCAGGAACTCCTCCTGAAGTTGGCGGATGGTCGTAGGTATCGGGAACTTTCTGATGGCGTCGACCTTGGTCGTCATGGGTTTTACCCCGCACGAGGATACGCGGTGACCAAGGAAATCCACTCCTTCCGCACCGAACGTGCACTTGTCGAAACGTACGACCAGGCCGTTCTCCTGTAGACGTTTGAGGACGGTGCGGACGTGCCTCCGGTATTCCTCCTTAGTTTTCGAGAATATCAGGATGTCGTCGACGTAGCAGACGCAGAAAGGTAGGTCACCCAGAATGCTATCCATTAGTCGTTGGAAGGTCGCCCCGGCGTTGCGTAGACCGAAGGTTGAGTATGCGAAGGTGTAGGATCCAAACGGCGTTACAATGGCAGTTTTCGGGATGTCTTCCGGAAATACGGGGACCTGGAAGTAAGACTTGAGGAGGTACATCTTGGTAAAATACTTCGCGCCGTGCAACGTGTTCGTTAGGTCCTGCATGTTGGGCATGGGCAGCGGGTAGTGATCAGGCGTTGTGATGAGGGTGAGGCGCCTGTATCGTGGCCAGACGACGAGTCGGCGAAGAGGTGAGAAGTTGACATGTCAGTTAAGCTCATCTTACTGCCTTACATGCACCGAAGTGTGGGAGAATCAAAGGCAGGCTCACGCCTAAGGTAACGGAGTATAGAGAAGGTAGCACGGCCGTAATAAGTCCATTAATGGCAAAGCCAAAACCGCTGATGCTACTTCCAACTCCGGGGTCACCAGTTGTAAGGACAGTGAGACAAGCGTCACCAAGATCAACTGATACTTTATTGAAATGTGCGTGGGAGTATATTACAAGGTGCGGATGGAAAGGTAGGATGGCGCTGGCGCCAAATCAGATTGAATTGCCCGCCAAAATATATGTGTTTTCTTACACTTACAAATATACAAATTATGAGTTAACAGAAACATGTAATGACATAATACATATGTCAAAATGTAGCTCTGATAGAGCGGAATACATATACATGGGAAACCACGGTTTGGCGAAAGGAGAATTCAAATAAATAAACAGTTTGTTGATTTTCTGGACGACGAAGGGAGCGGTGTCCTTACAATATATATATATATATATATATATATATATATATATATATATATATATATATAATGGATTTTGACGTAGGAAAAATCTATTTTTGGGTGAGATAGCCATGTCGTCCTGATGGAAGTTCCTTCCGGCAGCTTCCTACTGTATAATATTTCTGTGAGTGATATTACAAAAGAATTACCGTCAAGTATCACGGGCTTCTAACCCCTGGGACGACTATCCTAAGGTATTGTGTATATCAAGGACGTATACATAGATAACCATAGATATCTGCACCCCTAGCAGACTTAACCTAGTTTAGGAATCTAAGGAGAAGGAGAGGTGAGGAGCCATTACATATCCTCTCTCCTCATAGTACTGTCCGTCTCTTATGAATTTATTCCTTTTGTTCACAGGGTTCCTACTGCGATGTAGTTTTTTGGGTGTGCCTTTTTTCAGCCCTTTTTGGAGTAATTCCTTGCATGATGGCTTCATCTTCGTCGTCTAAGTTGAGTACCTTCTTTCTTTACTTTACAGTTTGATTTAGCTGTAACTGCCTTAGATCCCATCGGGGAGTGGTTAATTAACTTTGTTAGGCGAGGAGGGAGCCGGGCACTCCGAGACCAGCTAGCCATTGGGTGCCATGTTGCGTACACAGCCACCCTTTTTATTTCGTGTTCACTAGTCTTTTTTCACTAGTATGACGTTAGCTAGCTTTATTTTGGCATTACGATTACTTGGGCTCTGTTTTGTGTATACTTTTACAATGCATTAATGTAGTTTCAGTTTTAGTTTTGTGTGTGTCGGTCCCGGCTAGCTTAGCTTAGAGAGTGGTAGTTTTGTCGGAGTCGGGTTCGCCGATGGCGATCAGGTCTTTCTTACTGGTCTCATTGGCAGCGGCTTATTTACCCTTAGAGGGTTTTTTCTTCAGTTATACTAGTTTACTGAGCCCCCATGCCTGCTTGCCTTCGATCCCCCGGTTTTTTCAACCTATTAGGCTTAGCCTAGCTCTCATTAGCGAATCCGTTAGTCCGCCATGCTGCATTCCCTCGTGATCTCCCATGCTAGGACTGTACAGTCCATTGGAGCTCCTCTTTGCCGTTACTGGGGGTGGAGCTAGTACTAGTCTATGAGAGTGGTTGCCTGTGCCAGCGTCTTAGGACACCTAGGACGTTAGCAGCAATGCTGTTACCCCTAGCGCAGCGCTGGTACATCTAAGGTACATGCCTTTTGCAATGCCAGTACTTACCGGCTTTGTCGCCAACTATCGACACATTATACTCTTCTATAGTACCTGTACCGGCGATACATCACTGCTTGCGGCAGTGCCACCACTGGCGACACTGCCATCACCTTTGGCAAGATGTTTTCTGTGAAAATCCTTGCCCGTTATCTCCACTGCCCTTAGGCACTTTTGCCTATAACGGCATTGCTGTTACTGGCGGTGGGGTTAGTGCTAGTCAATGGGAGGTGATGTCTGTACCAGTGCCTTGGGGCAGATAAGACATTGGCGGCAATGCTGTTAACCCCTGGCGCTTCCGGTACTTCTGGCAACGCTGATACCTATAGGGCACATGCCTTTCTGTCCTTTTTATCTGAGACCATCTTAGCTAAACTAAGATGGGTTCTCTACTGATTGTAGGTTTATTCAACTACAGACCAACATAAAGACCTAACTCCTTCAACTTTTGAGGCTTCTTTATGTATGCTGGGCCTGGGAGCTCCTTTTACGAAAGGTCTTTTAGGCCCTGCATGGAAATAACCACTACATATGGTTATTGGTTTAATATCAATTTGTCCATTTCCCTATGAGGGTGTGGATTGGATAGATGGGTGATAACTCTATAGGCTAGTTCCCTCTCCTGGGTTTTCCTTAATGGAGGTTATCAATCAGTTGTTATAGCCCTTTGGTTGCTTCTAGACTCTTGCTCATTAATCGATGCGTTGATTGCTTAAACTATTAAGTTTAACCATACTGTTGCCTTCTAATTGGCCATTTCTCTGCAAAGATTTAGGAGTGACGGTTCTTTCCATGAGTATCCCCCCCCCCCCCCCTATTTGGGCTTATAGCAACGGACTTTAAGGAGGCTATTTTTTCCAATCTCACGTCCTTCAATAGGGGAATGGACATTTCGTACGTTATCTCCTCCTTTCTCACCAACTGTAATTACACACAATTTGGGGATTACTATTTCTTCAATTGTCAACATGGAATGTTAATAATCCATTTCTTTCAGCTTTTGGTGACTGTTAGAGAATGTAGTACTCATTTAACCCCTTTTCTCCTTACAGGCGGTGCCTATGCCAGAGATACATGCGAAGTGTCGGAGGAGGAAGGGTCCAGTCTCGTTCTGGGACCATCAGGACTGCAGTTTGTAAGGACCTACTTCACTCTGGATGGGTATTGAAAGATACCTCCGATGACAACCGCGTGTTCTCCCGCGGTCCTTTCGCACATGGGTAAGAGGGTTCAAGGAGACGGTGGAGTTTGATGAAGAACCCTTTCCTTCTGTGGATGATTCTTACTGCCAGAGGTGGATGAGGTAAGTTTGGGAATCATCAAGGATTTAGTGGTTTCTACCACTTTAGCCCCCACGACAACAACGGTCTTCCTGTCTACGGTGACGATTACTTCTTCCGTGACGGGGGCTGTTCCTGCCCTTTTCTCCCCCTCAAGATCTTCTGCGGGGCTCATGGAGCCTTCTTGGTTCCCGAGTACCCCAGTACTTATTGCTAACATGAGAGCCTTCATGGAGGGGAATTAGTATTACCAGCTGATGATGTTCAAGGCCTCTTGTGAAGAGATCCGGGCCTTGAAGAAGCAAGACGAGTCGTTTAGGGATAAGGTCTTGCTCTCCTAGCTACCTTATTGCATGCAGAAGAATCTTTGGAGGTTTACGGCAGACTACACGATATGATTCTCTAAA
>NC_090742.1:51554647-51599647 GCF_036898095.1 Palaemon carinicauda
GTGGATGAGATCATGGTGAGGGGTAGATGGAGATGGTTTTTGCATGTTCTTCGCACTCCCCAAGAAAGATCAGTTCACCAAACTTTCAACGGGACTCCACAAGGCTCTAGATGAGTGGGAAGACCCAGGCATTACATGGCTTAGGACCATGACGCGTGAAATAGGGGATGATGAATGGAGAAGTATTGATTTAAAAGCTCAAGTTAGAGAAGGCTGTTAAAATCTAATCGAGGGTCTTTGCATCAATAGACGTGGTGGGAGATGATGATGATGATTATATATATATATATATATATATATATATATATATATATATATATATATATATACCTCTGAGTCGAAACAATATCAGTAGGGACTCTTACCAACAATGTTATCAAGAGAGATATAAGTTCATATCAAGTCCACTGTGCATATTCCTGTCTAATTCCGAAATTGTTCTTAGACTTGAAATCAACCCATCTCCACCATGATAGCTGATCAACGAGTTTGCAACACGTGGCTACGCCCACAACTACCTCTCCGATATGCTCATTGCGTTAAATATATTGTTTTGGAGGCTAAAAGTCAAATCAATTATGCATATATATCTTTTTTATACTTACTATTGTTAAAAATTATTGTGTTAATTTTTTCACAATGATGCAGTTGATATTTCAATAAAATATATAGCACAGATACCTCCTTAGTGCAACTTTAGCAAAATTACATAATTTTTTGTCATTGCAATTTACGGAAATTGGGTCATGACTATTGCTGAATGCTGTACAATAAACTGTAATGATAGCCCACTAAGAATGATCCCTTTACTTTGATGTTAGCATTAGCTTTGTCTACTGGACACAAGAAGGTGGAGTTGGAAGTGAGGAATTAGTCGTTGGAGGAATATGACGATAGTGCGATTTGATTCATCAGCATCATAATTCTTCTAGCCAATTAGTTCTGAACTCGTACAACGTTTCAAACTAGAATTTACTAGATGGTGTTCCTTTTCTTGTCACTGTAAATTATCCTCTATGAAAGGAAAAAATATTCAACACCAGAAGTTATTTTCTTCAATATATTCTGGTGAAGGATCCGGTGACTCAAAGATTGACAAACACTTGGATAAATGGTAAAAAACACACTGTAAAGGAGTAATAATTTTTTTGCAAATTTGAATATATAACAAACAAAAAAAATTTTTAAGCTACTATTATAGCTTTGAATCGATACTATTCTTTAAGTATAAACAGTACTATTAATTGTTCTATTATTCTGTTGTGGGGAAATGAGGAGTATTTGGGTGGTGTAGGAAATAATTCAGGAAGATCTCCATGTAACAGATATATAGATAAAAAACTGGGTGATTGGAACACCAACACTCCCACAGCAACAGGTCAGAAAACTGCAATCATACAGTTCATCAACCATAACATCAGCCAATCATAACGTCATGGGATAGTGCACCCCAAGTGAGAGTACTGAACAAATTTAAAATTAAAGACAATAATGCAAGAGTTTAAGGGGCAGCAGTGCTAAAGTTGTCCTGCAGGTCTCACTCTAGGATGGGGTAATAGAAATTGTTCTCTTCAGTTGCATAGATGATAATGTAAGACATTCTTAGTCTTATGTTTACAACGAAACCATTGAGATTTAAAGTTCCTTTGACTTAATATTACTCAGGATGAAGTAGTTTAAAACAAAAGTATATACAAATATTTTAGGACTTTTCACGATTCCCTTGCTTTGTTGAAATACCTCATTTCTGTTTTATTCTTGAAAAAGGGGTGCCAGATTTTCTCAGGCATAAATCCAAAGTTATTCTATTAAACAACATAGAGTTTAAATAATTAATTTCAGCATTCCTTTTCCATGAGAATTCAAATTTAGACTAAAAAATAAGTTAAAGCCAATCATCAATTTAACTCATCCTCTAAATTCATTCACAAAATTAATACAACTTAATAAGGCTAACTTAACAAAATTATATATAAACGGGAATAACCAATCAATGTAAAGATTTCTGCACACACGCCCGAAGTTCATCGTCAAATATAACATGACTATACCTAATTAAAAGGTGCCTAGTATTTGTTTCGCTAAGGGTAGTTTGAAATGGGGCACCTCATTACTTGGTGGGCGTAATTCCAATAGGTTTGAAGGCAGACATCCTTCGAGCATGAGAGTAGAGCTTGAGGTGCCATGCTGGATCCAAAATTATTTATTTGTAGAAGCAGACATTTTGAGAGGTGACTATAAAGAATAGAAGGGGTAGGGTGAAATTTTCCAGCCTTACCACCAGTGGGGGAATGCCTGAAGCACAGATCCTCGGGGCCAAACCTTGGAGGGTCTCTATCCTCCGAGTGGGGTACCACATCCCATTCATTATCTTTCTCACACTCCTCTGTCTCATCATCCAGTGTTGCCATATTCCTTTGCGACGGGATTTTCGAAGGATCTCGCCTTGCAGGTGAAAGTACAAACCATGCTGGAGAAGAGCCCTCTCCAAGAGGTCCTCAACAAGTATCCATGCTTCTACAGTCAACTCTTTCTTGTAGAAAAGGCGTCTGGAGCTGAAGACCAGTCACCAATCTCTCAGCTCAGAACTCATTTGTCCAGCAGACACCGTTCAAGATGGAGACCGCAGAAACGGTCAGACCAGCTGTCAGACCGAGGCGCTTCACGTCTCACTGGATCTAAAAGCTACGTACTTTCAGATCATAATCCATCTAGCATTAAGGAAGTACTTAGGATTCATACTGCACGAGAAGATTTAACAGTTCTAGGTGCTGGCTTCGGCCTGTCCACATAACCTCAAGTGCTTACAAGTGTTCACTTTAGTCTCAACCTGGGCCCATGCCAATGGCATTAGTCTCCTTCATTACTTAGACAATTGCTTGATTCTTGCGGACTCAATGAAGACTTATCTCGCACACTGAGACAGACTATTTTCCTTGACCTTTGGGGCATGGTATTTGGCAAAGCCAAACAACCTTCACCGCTTGCAAGACATAACCCACAGAAACCTAGATACCTTTACTCTGCGTCCTATATCTCTTATAGTTCTAGTGGCAGTCAGTCAAGGGTGAATGTTACTCGGTTTTAGTCTGGGATGAGTGGATAGAATAACTGGCCTTGTCTTCCTTCATCTTCTCCTCACTCGGGGCACAGCGTCTGGCGGACTTTGCAAGCTGCCCTACCTCCGACCACATGGGAGAACCATTTTTACTTGTGTGGGGTGAAATATCTGATGTGTTTTCTATACACCCAATAACCCTGCGAGGGGGAGTTGGACAATGTCTAAGTTTAAGCTTGAGTGTGTGAAATATTACTCTTCACTCTTACCTGGTCAAGTCACAGTGCTTGCTTTTGATTCATTCACCATGATTACCCAGGCTGCTAGACTCTACAGCATTGTCAGGCTAAGAGTTTCACGAGGAGTCTGGGTATTTCTCTCATACTTTACCAAGCTCAGAATTGTACCATAGGTCAAGTTTCCAGCCTGTGGGAGTTTAGACTTCCACCTACCTAAGGGCGAGTCTCCTTAGTAAAGAACATAAGGTTTGTATTTGTGTTGGAACAAAGGACAAATTTGGAAGTAATTTGTACATTTTCTAGCTACAGAAACCCTAGTTCATTACTCAGACCCACTGTTACCCCTGCTAATTAGCTGAGGGTCGATGCTAAAAACCTATATCTACAGTAAATGTTTGTATAGTTAGGGAAATTGCAAACTACTTCGCCATGTGGTATGAGTATATTTATATTCTAGTATGCAAATGGCTGCCTTTGGCCTTTACTGCTGCCAAGCAGTAAATTTAAAAACAAACAGTTTATTAAAGAGGCCGAACAGAGAATTGTATGTTTAAACCAATATTTTAACAAGATATTGCTTCCCCTTGGTATTTATTAATGTAGATTTTTTGGGCTCGGGCCATGTCGTCCTGATGGAAGGGTCCTTTAAGTAGCTTCCTAGGGTATATTTGACTACAGTGATATTCCCAGAGAATTTAACTTAAGGTCTCCAGAATTCTAACTCCTGGCGCGAATATCCTTAAAGTTTCCTTTAAGGATATCGCATAATATCAGGGGACATATTCTTGACACGCCACATAGCAATCTTCACCCCGCATAGCGTTTACGCTTCGAGGGGGAAAGTGGTAAAAATAAAAGGGGAGCCGTTATTAAGGTTCCCTTCCTCCGTTACTATTTGAGTATCTAGATGGCACCATCGTCGCCGCCATCTTTATTCCTTTATCTGTAGCGAACTCGCTCGGGGATTTTCCCGGTAGCTCTCTCGATATTTTGGATTTATCATGCAATCTCCAGCCTCTTCTGCCTCTGGAAAGTTGAATATTTGATCTTTACTTCGTATAAATTTTAGCTCTTGCCTCACAGTGAAAATGAAGTCAAAATTGAGTTAATTTAGTGGCAGAGCTGTTGCCTGAACCGGATGCGTCTTGGGCGCTGTCGTTCGTAACGCATGTGTTATTTAGTTAGCCAGAACGACTTTCCCGGTATAAATAGCATAAATAAAACTAGTTATTTAGTCTTCATTGCTAGGAGTTAATTATATTATGCCGATAGTATTCGTATTAGTTTTGGCGATTTAGGTAACCGAACCTTGCTTACGCTAGGCTTCCTAGCCTAGGCGTTTCAGTTTATTTTCATGCATGATATAATAAGCATTCCTAGTGTTATTAAATTTAAATGAAGCTATTAGGCAATTTATACATGTAAGAGATATTGATTGCATATAAATATTTCCTCTTCTAAGATAGTATACGAGAGAGCTTCAATGATTTAGGTAGTCGATTCTCACTGGGCTACTAGCCTAGTGGCTTTAGTATACTTTCATACATGTTTCCCCGGTTACCCTCATGTATCGTTTTATCAATTCAGGCTGGGATAGATATCTCCTAGAATTATTATATAAAGCGATACTCTCCTCCAGTGGAGATTTAAGGGTAATCCCTCCTTCCCTCCGGGTGTAGCCTTAGGCTACAACCCTAGTTAGTCGTGCCTCGAGTTGTCATTCAGGCAGGACTAGGCTAGGGTTTTCTACATGTTCCATTAGCTGCAGATGGCAGGTTTTGGGTTTAGGTCAGAACCTCAGAGTACAGAGTCTTGTGCCGACAGCTGGCCAGCAGGGTGAAAAGTCATTCCCCTGTCGGATTACGCTGCCAGCATAGGAGGCTAGACCTCCCTATAGACCGCACTTGAAGGGGTTATATGATTTTGCCACCTACTCCCTGTGGTCTAGTAGACTAGTCCTGTGCTTGCAGACCCTAGGCTGAAGAGTAGACATTCTTCTGCCGCCTAGGATGTCGCCGGCACTGGAACTCTGTTTCTCTCTTGTTTAGGGGTGGTGGCTAGATGGCTGCTGGCTCCTTAACTGTATTGGCAGACCCTAGGCTAGAGAATAGATTTTCTCCTGCTGCCTAGGATGGCGCCGATACTGAAACAGAGTTTCCTTAGGGTGTGGTAGGACCGGCAACCTGCCGGCTCTTTCACACCTTATACAGGACCCTTTTCCCTCCCCCCTCTGTCCATTAGTGATGGCCTCGCCATCGCAACCCTTTGGCCGTCGTCCTACAATCTCACCGCTTGCTGGCAGGTTGTAGGGCCGGCTCGAGCTTCTGCTTGTAGTGGCCTAGTTGCTCAGCTTTCCCTTATGCACGCAAGGCTCCGGGAGAGCTGTGCCGGCTGGAGCAGCTGCCGGCAGAGGATCCCTTTGCTGTAGAGTGTTCTTCAGTCCTCTCTTGGACTGCCATTCACAAACCTGTGTCCGGCAGAGACCGACAATGGTGGTGGATGGGTGGAAGCCTGAACAACTTATATTCTCCCCTCCATTCCTTAGGAAGGAAGTAAGATAGAGCTCTTACATCATCCTTCACTCCTTGCTTTTCTCTCTCTATCGGCTAGTGCCGCCGGGTGCTAGCCTAACCGGCAGCTGCCGGCCACTACCCTAGCCGGCAAGGTGCTGGCTGGACTGGTGCGTCGGCAGCCAACGAGCCACTGGCACAACTGACTTGGCTGGCAAGAGCCGGCCAAGTTTTGATTACCGGCCACTACCCTGTCTGGCAAGACGCTGACTGGACTAGGGCGCCAACAACCGGCGACCTGCCGCCAGCCACCATCCCAGCCGGCGATGCACTGGCTGAACTGTGCCCTAGGTGCAAGCCTTGCTGGCAACATACCGGCTAGAACTACAGTATATGACTATACAGTAGCCAGTATATTTGCAACATAGATCATACTGCAAACAGAAAACTATGGTATAAAATTATACAGTAGTTAAATTTCCAACATACTCTGTGTGTCCATGCGCAGTCTATTGTTGAGACCATACTATATAAAGAAAGGATTTCTCTTTCCATACACTGATAGATGATCAGTTACAAATGACCATCATTATTAATCCTTTTGGAAGTTGGTGTTAAGTTACACTTATCTATCCTTGCAGGTTAGAACTCTTCCAATGGGCCTCTTGAATAGGATAACCCTAGGTTTAATTTTGAGGGAGGTCACAGCAATTGGCTGGGTAGGAAACACACGTATGTGTCTTTCCTAATTCATTTCTAGCTTACCTATCCTAAGCTATATGCAATAAAATAAAATGAAAAATATTATTAATAGTATTTATTTAGTTTATCAAGTGAGATGAACTACCTTACACTCATTTTGTTTTCATCTCTTTACAGGAGGACCATCTTGAGTGCCGTAGTGTCTTCTGCAACGTCCGGAGCAAGGACTTCTGCAGCCACGAGGACTGCAGGACGCACTCCCACTGTTCCATCACCAAGGGACCTCTCAAGTATTGGGACCCCCAGGTATGTAATGTGTGCAAAGCCTTGTTTTGTGAGGCCTTGGATGGCCCCAAGACAACGGAGTCAAGGGATGCAGCATGTAGTAAGCTGCGTAGATGGGTCCGTGGCTTCCAGAAAAATGCCATGACGCCTTACCT
Organism: Palaemon carinicauda; assembly: GCF_036898095.1. Lineage (NCBI taxonomy): Eukaryota > Metazoa > Arthropoda > Malacostraca > Decapoda > Palaemonidae > Palaemon > Palaemon carinicauda. The sequence continues at coordinate 51,561,597 of NC_090742.1, forward strand.
CCGAATGAGCGGATGCGGGCCTATCTATTTCATAAGGCATCTGCGGATACCGTCATACCACAGCCTCACCCAGAGATCCCTTACGTCCAGATTTCCGTAGATAGGGACGTCTCGGATGCGATGAAGGACATCCATCTAGACGAGAGGATGTCAGAGGTGTCAGAAGACACCGAAAAGGACCTTCTTGCGGAAGGTCAGGAAGAGGAGTCTATGTTGGCTCCTGAAACGGAAGAGGATGAAGTCAAAACGGTGTCTGTTTCATCGGTTTCAGCCCCAGAACCAGTGCCCTCTACGTCCTCTGCTCCTCCATCTGATGAAACGGGGAAGACCCTGTCTACCCTCATGTCTATGATGGAGAGGTTCCAGAAGCAGAGTGAAGAAAGGGAAGCTGCATTGAGAAAGGAGATACATCAGCTTGCAGCATCCCGTGGGACTCATAGGATACTCAACGTGAAAGATCTTCCCTCGTGCTCTGAGGTAAACTCGTGGAGGCATGCAGAGTACATGCCAATCACAAATGGGAAGATATTCATCTCAGAAAAGCTGGGAGCTGTCCTTATCGAAGACATCGAATTTTGGCCCAGCTTTGAGTCTTATCCAGACTGCTTCGTCCGTCTAAAGGCGGAACCCGTGTCTAAAGAGGAAACAGAGCTGAAAGAGGTCATAGTGCTTGACCATGCAAAGGCTCAAGCTTTATTGGCTAGCAGTCTGAAGGAAAGGGGCTTCACTAACTCTAAGGTGCCAGCCCTGAGTAAGAAACAACCTTCCTTTCTTGCTCCAGCTACAATGGCCTTTCCCTTTGCGGAAAAGGGTTCAAGGCAGTGATGAAGACAGTAGAAGCTGGGAAACCTTGCCCTACACTTGAGGAGTGTAGGCCCTTATCCCTAGCTCTGCCTACAGATCACAAGGACTGGAAGGAAATACAGCTAACCTTCTCAGTCGGAAAGTTGGAGGCAGATATTGCTGTATGCCAGTTCAGTGAAAACCTCCCTAAGTTGTCTGACTGTCTCCTGCGCAGAGAGCATGAGACGAAGGAAAGGCTTGCTGCCTCTCTGTGCCTCCAGACCACCTTGGAGGCAATGGCAAGCGAACATAGATCCCCAGATATGTTTATGGTCGTGGCCAAGACACATTTGGCAACCCTGGTCAAGGACTTCTATGGTTTTGTTAAAGCCAGAAGGGCTTGCAGGGAGTTCGTGTTTTCTTCGGCTGTGGTAAAACACGAACCCAGGAAGCTGATATCTTCCAATATCTGGGGAAAGGACATCTTCTCGAGTGAAGTGGTCAAAGAAATAGTCGACAAGGCTGCCACGGAGAACAGGAATTTTCTCCAAAAGTGGGGTATGTCGGCTAAGAGGAAGTCTTCCCCGGATGAGGGTCCCCAACCGAAAAGGAAGACAAAGAGGCCAAGGTTGCCCTCTCACCCCGCAAGACAACAGCAACTTCCCATGACAGCGGTGCCCCAGATGGTGGCACTACCCCAACCCACCTACCAGATGGTACCCCAGCAGGTGGTGACTCAGTCACAAGCCTTCACTCCCGCCTATGAGAGGCAGACCACTACCTTTCGCCCTAAAGGTAGAGGGTCAAGTAGAGGTTCCTCTAGACATCCCTCAAGAGGAAGAGGGGGTAGGGGAGGACGCGGTCAAGGAGGCAAGTCCTCCGGACACCAGAAGCAATGAGATGCTTCCGGTAGGAGGAATACTCTGACTATTCCGGCATCGCTGGACCTTCGATCCCTGGGCCCACATCCTGATCAAGAACGGACTAGGTTGGAGCTTGAAGACAGCTCCACCATCATTTCCTCAATTCTTCCAACACTCCAACCCCGTTCTGGAAAAATATACCCGAGAACTCTTGAGCAAACGGGTGATAAGGAGGGCAAAGTCCATCAAATTCCAAGGAAGGCTGTTTGGTGTTCCCAAGAAGGACTCAGACAAACTCAGAGTCATTCTGGACTTGTCGCCACTCAACAAGTTCATAGAAAACGACAAGTTCAGGATGCTGACCCTTCAACACATAAGGACCCTATTGCCGAAAAGGGCATGCACAGTCTCCATAGACATGGCAGATGCCTATTGGCACATTCCAATCAATTGCCAACTCTCCTCCTACCTAGGATTCAGGCTACAGAAAAGAAAGCACGCCTTCAGAGCCATGCCCTTCGGACTAAACATAGCTCCAAGGATCTTTACGAAGCTTGCAGATGCAGTCGGTCAACAACTACGCCTAGAAGGTGTCCAGGTGATGGCCTACCTGGACGATTGGCTGGTGTGGTCAGCATCCAAGACGGAATGCATTCAAGCATCTAAGAAAGTGATCCAGTTCCTGGAACATCTGGGATTCAAGATCAACATAAAAAAGTCGCGACTATCTCCAGCTCAGAAGTTTCAATGGCTAGCAATACATTGGAACTTATAGTCACATCGCCTCTCCATTCCATTAAAGAAGAGGAGAGAGATAGCGGGATCTGTCAAGAGACTACTGAAATCCGACAGGATATCAAAACGCCAACAGGAGAGATTGCTGGGCTCCCTTCAGTTTGCATCAGTTACAGACCCAGTGCTAAGAGCGCAGCTAAAAGATGCATCAGGAGTCTGGAGAAGATACGCATCAAACGCTCGAAGAGATCTAATAAGACCGATACCGATTCGACTACGATCACTTCTCAAGCCATGGTCGAAGGTCAAGAACCTGAAGAGGTCGGTGCCTCTGCAGTTGCCTCCACCATCAGTCATCATCCACACGGACGCATCAAAGGAAGGATGGGGAGATCACTCTCACCAACGGAAAGTCCAGGGGACTTGGTCCTCTCTATTCAAGACCTTCCACATCAACATTTTGGAGGCCATGGCAGTCTTCCTCACACTGAAGAAATTGTTCCCTCACCCTTCAGTCCACATAAGACTGATTCTGAACAGCGAGGTTATAATGAGATGTTTGAATTGTCAAGGTTTGAGATCACCTCAACTCAACCAAGTGATGTTGACCATCTTCCGCTTGGTGGAAAAGAAGAGATGGCACTTATCAGCAGTTCACCTTCAAGAGTTCCGCAATGTGACGGCGGACGCTCTATTCAGGCTAACGCCGATAGAGTCAGAATGGTCCCTAGACGCAGGATCATTCTCCTTCATCTTACATCAAGTCCCAGAACTACAGATTGACCTCTTCATGACAAGCGACAAAAAGAAACTACCTCGTTATGTGGCCACATACGAGGACCCTCTAGCGGAAGCGGTGGACGCCATGTCCCTCGACTGGAACAGATGGACCTGGATTTATCTGTTCCCTCCAACCAACCTGCTGCTGTAGGTCCTCAACAAGCTGAGATCTTTTCAAGGAACAGCAGCCCTAGTGGCTCCCAAGTGGCCTAAGAGTAACTGGTTCCCTCTAGTATTAGAATTGCAGCTGAGGCTGGTTCCTCTGCCGGACCCAGTTCTGACTCAACAAGTACAGAAGTCGACTGTCTTTGCTTCATTACAGAAAACCCATGACCTTCATCTCATTATTTTCTCTTCTTAGCAGTAAAGAAAAGGATTGGGATCTCGAGAGAAAGTATAGACTTCTTAGAAGAATATAAGTCTAAATCTACCAGAAGGCAATATGAGTCGTCTTGGAAGAAGTGGGTTGCTTTTTTCAAGGCAAGAAAACTAAAAGAGATCTCAACAGATTTCTGTTTATCCTTCTCTATTCACCTTCATGAACAAGGTTTGGCAGCCAACACGATAACTACGTGTAAATCTGCCTTGACTAGACCTTTGCTTTACGCTTTCCAAGTAGACTTCTCTAATGAAATCTTTAACAAGATTCCTAAGGCCTGTGCTAGGCTTAGGCCTGCAGCACCTCCGAAGCCCATCTCATGGTCCTTGGATAAGGTTCTACACTTTGCCTCAATGTTGGACAATGAGAACTGCTCTCTGAAAGATTTGACTCAAAAGGTTATATTCTTGTTTGCTCTAGCCTCGGGGCTAGAGTTAGTGAGATCGTGGCCCTTTCTCGGGAAGAGGGCCATATTCAGTTCACAGAAGTGGGAGAACTGAATCTCTTTCCTGACCCAACGTTTCTCGCCAAGAACGAGCTACCTACCAGGAGGTAGGGTCCCTGGAGAATCTACCCTCTGAAGAAAGATGTCTCGCTGTATCCAGTAGAATGTCTAAAGGTCTATCTTCGTAGAACTTCAGACTTCAGGGGAAGACAGCTCTTTAAAGGAGAAACATCGGGCTCAAAATTGTCCCTGAAACAACTAAGGGCGAAGATCACCTACTTCATTTGCAGAGCGGATCACGATCCAAGGAAAATTGCTTCGTCATTGAATTTTTTCCAATACAAGGATTTCGAGCGTCTTCGCTCGTATACTGGATGGAAGTCATCCAGAGTGTTTTTCAAACACTACGCGAAGCAAGTGCAAGAATTAAAAAGGTATGTGGTGGCGGCAGGTAGTGTGCTAAAACCTGTCGCTTAGTGCTGCGAGGAACAGTGAACTGATTGGGACTATATTGTATAGGGTGTACATGTTGACACCTTACAATACAACATGGTAAGTGAAGTGTCACCAGGGTGACATTATGGACTGTTCCAGTGACTAAAGGTGAAGAAACATAGAGTTAACACTTGTGCCATGTGTTTTTACACAGTGTAAAAAGACATTCACAGAAATGTATTAGAAAATGATTGAATTTTCAATTGAGTGGCATTAACGATCGTTACCTTTCAGAGGAAACATTAATGCTCTGGCCTGCATTTTCTATGTTTATTATTATTCACTTGCATTTTTCTGTTATTATGAAATGTATGCTGAATTACTATCTATTGATTGTCAATAGATAACTGATTGATATTTGCATCTTATTTCGCCCCAAACCTATATAAATAAAGTTATGTACGAGCATTACTTTTTTATTCCTTATTATTCTGCATAATAACATAAGAACAACTGAAGTAACTTTGTTCTTAAATATATACGAACCTGTTCTGCCCATGCATACCTTGTTTCGACATGGATGTAAACTTGTCTGTTGTGGTATACAACTGAGCCTGTATACCTTGGATGCTACGGTGGCTTATGTAAACCTTTGTTCGTTTTGAAAATACAAACTTCGACTGGTTGGGTATACAGCGAGACTTGTATGCCTTTTTGTTGCTAGGTTGGTCATATGAAATATGCAAACTTCAAGATTTTTTCCAGAGTCTGGTATGACTCTTCCCTGTAGGGGGCAGGAAGCACTAACTTAGTTCATGATTAGAAGTAATGACGTATAACGATAATGTCATAGGTCTCTAAGGTCTAAGCGACCAAGGAAATATTGTCTTGAGGTTAAGGCACAATCGGAAAATCCACAGATACATTAATGCTCTGGTAACCCTCCATCAGGACGACATGGCCTGAACTCAAAAAACGGATTTTGAGCGAAGCAAAAAATCTATTTTTGGGTGAGATAGCCATGTCGTCCTGATGGACCCGTCCTCCTTTCTATGAAAAGGCCTTGGCAGGATCCCTCCCGAGACTACTGTATCCGTAGCACCTGCTCAACGCTACAAGGAATAAAGATGGCGGCAACGATGGTGCCATCTAGATACTCAAATAGTAACGGAGGAAGGGAACCTTAATAACAGCTCCCCTTTTATTTTTGCCACTTTCCCCCTCGAAGTGTAAACGCTATGCGGGGTAAAGATTGCTATATGGCGTGTCAAGAATACGACCCCTGATATTATGCGATATCCTTAAAGGAAACTTTAAGGATATTCGCGTCAGGAGTTAGAATTCTAGAGACCTCAAGTTAAATTCTCTGGGAATATCACTGTAGTCAAATATATCCTAGGAAGCTACTTAAAGGAACCTTCCATCAGGACAACATGGCTATCTCACCCAAAAATAGATTTTTCGCTTCACTCAAAATCCGTTATCTGGTACAGTACATCAGTCGACATTTAGAAAATTATCTGGAGGCTCACCCACAACTAGAGATTGTCCCACTGTATATTCTTGACTTCTAGAACCCTAGCTCAATTTGGGCAATCCTGTTCGGGAAGTAAGTTGGAGACCTATGTTTTTTGGGTTCTGCTATTCTAGCCAAAGAATATGAGTAGAGATCGTCCTTGCTGAACAGGAGTTTTCCTATGCTGACCTAACATTCCCTAATTTGTCTGAGACAATTAGTTTCCCTGCTCAGGGTCTTAACTTAGTCACGAAGAGTCTTACCATCTGTTTTCTATTTTACATTGCTAAGGGCTTTTTCTTAGCAGCCAACTTTGGGCATCTGGTATTAAATAGTCCTAGGTGATAGCCCTTGGCTCTAGTTACATTGATGTCTTTTCTTGCTTGCTTTATAGTACATCATATTTAGTTTTATAGCTGAAAACCCTCCTATGACACACACACTATGTATAGTAAGTGTGTATATATATGTACCTGTATATTTGTATATGTATGTACAGACTCAAGGGTCTTCTGAACTAGGTATATGATGTAAAGACGCAAAACGAAGCCTGCAAATTTTCCTTACTATTTTCCCTGAAACAGTTTCATGGATCCTTAATTCAATACAGTGTGTCTCTGACAACTGTAGTGGTAAGACGCATTTTCATGACTGCTTAGCTGAAGCATCCGAGGGAAGTGATCTGGATTCTAAGTCATTGGTATAATTCTCGCCTCCTTTTCAGTGCCAGCATAGCTATGTTAATTATATCAACGCTCTTTGCAGCAAAACTTCAATAAAAGGTAATGTTGTGGTGCAATAAGAAGATTAAGATACATGGATACATGACAACAGTCCCAAGCCTCACGACGAGCTAAGTAGTTCGAGACGTTATGACCATGCATGTGCATAATCCGACCCAGAGTCCAAGGAGTAACCCATGCTAATTCAGCATTCTTTGTTAATGTCCCAAAGAGTTACTTGAATAAGATTTTAAAGACCGAGAACAGGACTGCCTTTTCTGAATGAACAATGATAGACAACCCCACTCCACCCCTCCTCAGAATATGAAGCCATGAAAACTATAGTAGCAAAATATCTGGTCGTTATAAAGGTAAAATGGTGAGGTGAAAGTGGATGATATGATAAAACTTCTGAACAGTTCCCACCCCATAAAAATAAAGTTTGAAACACCAAAGATGGCAAAGAGAGAAATGGGAGACTATTTTTCATAGCCTACCAATACATTCCAAGTCAATATTTTAAACAGAATGTATTTGTGAAATTGTCTTTTTACTATAATTGTAACTCTTATGAGCATCTGTGTATGGAAAGTTGTAAAGATAAAAAATTTGAAATAAAAGTCTAAATGCTCATCATATGAGCTAACATAGATATTTTCAAGAAAATGCAAAGAAATGTGTTATGATATAATGAAAAAATGAAAAAGCTGAAAGCGAACAGATATGCAACATTCACTATAAACAACGGTGCAAGTTACGCCAAATTAACAGCCCCTAATACTAAGAAATGCCAGGCTAATGCAAATGACATAAAAAAAATGTAAGTAATATACAAGAGAGAAAAGAACTAAGACAATAACAAATGTAACTATCAATTGGGTGGGTGTCAAGAAGGATTCTACTCCGGCGTAATAAACACTATATTAGTAGATAACGATTTACCAACAATATATTTCTTTAAAGAAACAAACATGAAAGCAAGCCCCATGAAGAAGAATAAAAGACAAAAACAGTTTTCAAAGAAAGCACACGAATTTCACGTAACTCGGGATATGCAAGATTGCACGCATTATGAAGAAAGTAGAGCAGAAAATTCAAAAGAAGTCTAATTAGAGGAAGACTTTATACCCGGAAATGGTATTAGTTTGGCCAAGGCACCATCCACCTGTTGAAATACTACAGCTAGAGAGTTATGGGGACCTTTTACTAACACTAAGCTAACCAAAATAATTCATCTTCACTCAAGAGGTTAACTACTGGACTGTAATTGTTTAGTGACTACTTCCCACTTGGTAAGGGTAGAATAGACTCTTTAGCTATGGTAAGCAGCTCTTCTATGACGACACTCCAAAATCAAACCTTTGTTCTCTAGTCTTGGGTAGTGCCATAGCCTATGTCCTATAGTCTTACACTGTCTTGGGTTAGAGTTCTCTTACTTGAGGGTACTCTCAGGCACTTTGTTCAATCATTTTCCTTATTTCATTTCTTTACTTGGGTATTTTTCCCTGTAAGAGTCTCTAGGCTTATAGCATCATGCTTTTCTCAATAATTTATATGCATCAAGCATTTATTGCCGACTTCGCAGTAGTAGAATAAGAGAGTTTATTTTCGTGTTTAAGACAAAATATTGTGAAGGCCTATTAGTGAATTATATGAAATATTAGAAGCCACAGACTCTGTCATTCAAGTTTTTGTGATAACGGCGAGGTAAAGAATTATTGTAGTGCGCGTGTGATTGTCGAGAATAGTTTTCTTTTAGCATCTCAAATAGATTCAATTTATGTGCTTAAGGTGCATGAGCTTCACACAACAATATGCGTGGAGAAATTGTCAAAAAAATCCACAGCCAGACGTGTACTTTGTGGCTATACTCTTTCAAATTTAGGAAGAAGATTGAGATGTACCTAAAGACAAAAACACACTTTGCCATAATTTCAACATTGTATTCCGAAAATAGAGAAAAGGATGCCATTTGATGGTTGTAATAAATACCATTACTTTAAATTTTAAACTAATTATAAAAAAAAAAATCAACTTCAAAATGTTTTACTTTTTTAACATTATTCAGTCGTACTATAAAGAAACATGACACAAAATTGATACTTTTAAGATAGTTTCTCAGGTCAGCGATGGACAGGTAAACGTGTAGCATATGCGCTACCACTTGTTTTAACTTCACTTGGTAGTTCCGGTAATGCATTTTTTTTTTCATACATATAATTTTAGCTATCTACGACCAGGATATACTCAATAAAAAACATGGAAGTAACTTAAGGATTTTTTATTAACTGAGACCTGAAAACTTTTGTTGATTTTGAGAGATTACCACTCTCGGGGCCCCGGGAGCCTTTGTCCTTGCTACTTGATAAAAACAGCCTAATGGTAGTTTCTAGGAATCCCTGAGGCATATTCAGTTGAAAAATGAACCTCCTAGGCTGAAAACAGAAAAATCTGGAAAGAAAAGAAAAAGGGGGAAATTTTTAGTAATGAAAAAAAAAGTTACATGTGACAAAAATATTTTTTTTCAATATAAATTATAAATTGAGACTGCTGAAAATTGTATAAAAATCCTGAAATAAAAAAGTTAACTATTTTTTTTAAAAATTTCAAAAAAATAACTAGCGCCGATAATGACGAAGAAGGCACTGTTGACAAAGGGGAAGGCATTGCTGACAAAATGGAAGGCGCTGTTGACGAAGGGGAAGGCACTGCTGACGAAGAAGAAGGCACTGCTGACAAAGGGGAAGGCACTGCTGATGAAAAAGGCATTGCTGACGAAGAAGAAGGCACTGCTGACAAAGGAGAAGGAGCTGCTGACAAAGAAGGCACTGCTGACAAAGGAGAAGGTACTGCAAACGAAGTGGAAGGCATTGCAGGTGGTTCATCAAATGCCAAACAAGCTGATGGTTTGACAGAAATATTTTGAGGAGGATCGGCCATTGTCGCTGGGAAGTTGTTCTCATTTCCCATGTCATAATCGTCCTCACACGTGCTATATACCTCTATTTCGTCATCATCAACATCTGTATCGCTTCCAAGGTCATCAGTGCTGAACAATCTCATCAAGATCTCCTCTTCAGAAAGATTTCTGCGTGCCATGATCGAAACTGAAAAAAGAGAAAAAACACTTTACTAATATTGGCTAAATTAAACTATAGATGGTAATCCTACATCCAATATACCATTAGCATCATGTTCTCAAACCATCTATCAACGTTCACTAAAAGTATTAAAACACTATTCACAGAAATAAATATATTGTAAAACTTGTGAAAATCAATCACAGTCACTTACCAGGTAAACGTGTAGCGTATACCCTACCAGGAAAAACAAAAAGGGCGGTTTCCAAAAAACGGGGAGAGAGAGGACGATGGTAGTTGTTCCTTTGGCTGTATCTCTGGTCTAACTAAACGGTGCTGGGTAAATTTCCATTCCGCTCAGAAGCCAAACCCAAGCGGCGTAGAAGTGAAAAGTGGTTTTGCGCATATAGGCAGTATCCCTTGCGGGCAGGTACTGGCAGGAACTTCCTGCGATGAAAGTAGCTTGCTGCTTGAGTTCCACACCCATGAGAGAGAGAGAGAGAGAGAGAGAGAGAGAGAGAGAGAGAGAGAGAGAGAGAGAGAGAGAGAGAGAGAGATTACAAACGCTATAATAGAGGAGCCTCAAAGATTATAGCCAATCAAGGGAGACACACAAGAGCATCATAAACTTTTTGTCAGCCAGAATGGAAAGTCACCCATACCCATACAGAGCAACAGCAAGCTATATACTTGTCAAGCACGAGAGATTGTTTTTAATGTTTCGGAATATTTTGCTTCAGAAAAACAGAAAGGTCCTGTTACTGATATTTCTAAAGCAGTTTTTGGCATAGCAGAAACAACCAATTTAAGCAAAACTTCTATTACAGTCAAATGAACAGTAACGTAATTTTGAACAATGGTTCTGTAAGCAGTTGCTATCAAATATATTCCCATCTTCCATAATTGCAATGGTAACATCTTATCATAGAGCAAAATTATATAAACCTCCAACAGCATTAAATAACAAGGTACAAATATAATAATGGCTCATCAAAAAAAGTGTATCACCAAGAGACAATATGTTAAAAAGTCAACTTTCGGAAATGGTCAAGGAATACTACCTGAATACTGATACCGCTTACGTGATTGCTATAATTACAGTTGAAAATGGTCACAAAGTTATTCGTCTTCCTTCATACTTTTGCCAATGTTATCCAGTGCAACATATTCGGGCACAAGTGATGACCTATGTATCAGAAAAAAAAAATCAGTGGTAGATTTAAGGGTAGGCATACATTTAAAAGAAGCACTGCATCCAGTAACAAAAGAAAACTAGGCGAATACCGTAAAACACGCCGAAAAATTACAGGAGGACAATGTAAAGCAAGATAAATATGTTGATTCTTTAGTAGGAAGTCTTCAGTCCTCTGATGACGAGTCTTCTTTAAAACTGTTATGTTTTCATCTACTGTGTGACGGGCCGAGAGAAGGTTGTGACTCAAAGGCAGGTTGAAAGCATCTGAGTGAGTTTATTATAGAACACTCTCCTTTACATACAAAAGCTCAAGGCAACAAGAATTTTCATGTTTAGAATTGACACCGTTACCTATGAAGAAAAACAGACATGTTTATTCAAGTTCTTTTTAGTGCGAGGGGAGAGCGAAAATACAAGCAATATATACGCAAAATGAAGTATGTACGATCGTGTGACACACGGTTGGTACAACTGTATATCAATATAGAAGTTCTGGTGTATGTCGAAAGATTAATTTCAAAATAAAGGATAGATGTAAGGAATTGTTTGCATTCTCCCGTATTATTATTATTATTATTATTATTATTATTATTATTATTATTATTATTATTATTATTATTATTATTATTATTAGCCAAGTTTCAACCATACTGGGAAGGGAAACAAATAAGGAAAAAGAAATTAAGGAAGGATATAAAGATAAAATGCAGAAATAACAAGAAGGCAAATGGGTATTGTATCATTAGAGAAATGTTAAAAACAAACTGATAATAAGAAAATATAGCGGGTATGATGATCTGCCAACAAAAATATTAAAATAACTATTGTAAGAGACAATATGGCAAAAGAAACTAAAGAAACATTTCCGCTGTGATCTTTTGAGAAGATTATTTTTTTTAATAGGAAGTCGATTCCCAAAGGAGATTACTACAAGAATTTAGTGAGGTGAGAAGGTATACCGAAGTCGGAAATGTGACACCGTGTGTTTTGTCTTTAGATACCCTCGGGCTTCGGTATAGTCTTCTAAGATTGGCTTTTTCGTTTTCTGAAGCCCCTTGTGGGTACTTGGCGTTCATTACGTAATCAAAGATGATATCGAGGTTGTCCGATTTCCATTCAGCAGCCATACTGACGACTTTTTGGACAAGTGATGCTGTGATCGTTGTTGTTGTTGGAGTATTATAGCCAACACTTGTTGTTGGCACGGGCCTTTCCCTTGGTTGGCCCGTAGGTAATCTGTAAAATTATAAGGTGATTACATTAATGGAAATTTGAAAGGTTTTTAGTAGTAGAAAAAGATGTGGACAGGGTAAGGATGATGGTGGTAGTAGTAGAGGGCCATCATTTCTCGGATAGTGGTAGTAGTAGAGGGCCATCATTTCTCGGATAGTGGTAGTTTGAAAATTGGGGGTGTAAGGCTTTTGAAGGTTAGAGAAAAGGATGCAGGTGGGGTTGTCCAACCCTTTACTCCCTAGGGTCCCTGCGGAGAGATTTTTAGTGGTAGATTAGTTGAGAAGTTATAGAGGATGATGTGAATAGAGCCTTACAATGAGTGGATGAGATGGTGCATGAAACGATGAGGTCTTTACCTTGGTGGAGGTAGTGTTGAAAGCAACTGTGAGTGTGCGTCCATGCTTTCGATAATTGCTTTTGCCAGTGTGGCCGCTTCTTTCACGGCCTGTGGTGAGTTGGTGTCTACAAGTAGATCTCCATGTAGCTGTGCTGTTTCTCTGCATTCTAGTAAATAGTGCATGAGGGCTTGTTGTGGTATGACATCACAGTGTTCACACGTTCTCTGGATGTCATCTGCGATTTCCCAGTTTGCTTTGTATCCCAACCGGAGTCTGTGTATACATACAGCCTGTTTCCTTGGGGTATATCTGTCTATGGGTGGAGGTTCTAGTTCCGTGGCCCATTTGTACCATGTGGCAGAGGGAGAGCCATTCTCTATCATCATGTGTAGTTCCTTGATTAGGTTGTCCTTGATCTGTGTCTTTATTTTGTTTTTGATTTGTTGCAGTGCAAGCTGTATGTGCACCTGTACATTATGAATGTATTTGGTGCTTTTGGCTAGCTCATCAGCCTTTTCATTCCCTGGTATCCCGATGTGACTGGGGATCCAGTTTAGTGTTACTAGTCTGTTCCTTTCATTATGCTGATTTAAGAGGGATTTAATGTCCGCTATCAGGGACTTGTTTTCTTTGTTTTTGTCCTGCTGTAGGGCTTGCACTGAGGATCGTGAATCAGTATGAATGACTACTGGTCCCTCCTCATTTTCAATAGAGTACTTTAATGCTTGCTGTATTGCAACAAGCTCCGTCTGCAGGGAGGAGACATTATTGGATGTTCTCCAGCAAGCTGTAAAATTGCAGGAGTGAACTGCAGCTCCTGCTGTTTGGGTTCCAGGATCTACTGTACCATCAGTATAGTAGATCTGTGCCCCTATTGTCTCTACAGAGTGTATAGCTGCTTCTGCTGCGTTTCTAAGTTCCTCTATTGTGCAGTTTTCTTTTGCCCTTGGGAGCTTGGTATAGTTGAATTTAGCAACTTGCCTTTTCCATGGCGGAATGTGTATTATACTCTGTGCTGTGTCAGGGTTTAGCTGTAGGATTATTTCTGTTAGGCCAAGTCTTTTAATGTTATCGCTATGGTCTTTGTCATAAGAACTTGGGGTTTGCACTCCAGGATGTTTGGATAGTTCCTCTCTTACTCTCTTTTTGGTGATTGAGTCTCTGTCTGACAGGAACATCTTTGCAACTATGCTTGCATTTCTTAGTGCAATTCTGTCCTCAAGGGTTGGTAGTCCAGTTTCCAACCTTAGGTTGCACAGTCTTGTCCACATTGGGGCTCCTAACATGAGCCTCATGGCATTGTTTTGAATCACTTCAATTGTGCTTTTTTGTAGATCCGTTAGCCCTAAAAGTGTTGGAGAGGCATATTCCACTAATGACCTGGAACAGGCTAGATAATATTTCTTTTGGACATGCTCATTTGCTCCATCATTGAGACTGCTCATATATCTCATAGCTGCATTTCTGGCATTTGTTCTTTCCCTGAGATATTTTATCTCATGCTTGAAAGTGAGCTGTTTGTCTATTATTACTCCCAGGTATGTGTATCTGTCCACCCATTCTAGGGGTTCCATTCCTATTGTGAGTGGTTGTAAAGGGTTTGGGGCTTTAATTGACATTGCTTTTGTTTTATCAATGTTTATTTTTAGTCCAAGCTCATTGGATTTGTGGCTGATGGCATTGAGTGCTCTTTACATTTTTATTGGCCTTCAAGCTATTACACATACGTCATCTGCATAGATAAATATATTTACTCCTTCGGGTAGCTGAAGTGAGGCTATATTTTCCATGAGGATGTTGAATAGGAGGGGGCTTAGAATTCCTCCCTGCGGCGTGCCATTTTCCAATTCATGATAGGTGGATATCACTCCTTGAAATTTGTCTCTGGCTTGCCTTCCTAGCACATAGTTTTTAGTCCATGCTAGTAGGTGTCCTTTGACTCCTTTTTTAACTACTGATTGCAGCATTGCAACCGGGCTTGCTAGCTCGAAGGCTTTTTCAAAGTCTATGAAGACTATTGTTGCCTTGTTTTGATTTATGCAGCTTAATACATCTGTGATGCATTCAGAAGTACCAATTCCCTCCTGATATGCATATAGCTGCTTGTTTAGGGGGCCAATTTTGTATTTCATCCTGTTTAGGACCATTTTTTCTCCTGTTTTTTCAATACAGGATACTAAGGCTATTGGCCTAGTGTTTGTTGGATCCTTTGGCTTCGGGATTGGCTGTGTATCTTGTTGTCTCCAGGTTTGAGGCCTTGTGTGCTCAAGGTGAGTTTTGTTTAATAACCTTAGGAATGCAGTTTCACCTGCTGGACCCATGTGTTTGATCATTGTGTAGGTAATCTTGTCAGCTCCAGGTGCAGTATCTTTCCCTGTTTTTTGTACTGCTCGTAGTTCCTCAACTGTGTATGGGGTGCCTGTGTCATCCTGCTGTAGGCAGGCTGTGTTGATCTCTTCCCACCTGGTTGGCGCCAGTTGCTCTTGTTGCATTCTGGTTTCAGGGGAAAGATTGATTGACAATGTTCTGTTTGCAAAGGATGTTACAATTATTTCAGCCTCCTCTTGTGGGTGTGGGTGTATGGCAATTGGAGTCTTCCTCTTTTTTCCGGCTACTCTACATAGCCATTTCCAAAGCTCAGTTAGAGTAGTGTACCCTGACAGTCTTGAACACCATTCCATCCATTTTTCAATTCTGATTTCATGGATTCTTTGATTTGTTTCAGTTCTGACTGTTTGCAGTAGCTCTCTGTTTTCTACTGTGGATCTTCTTCTGTATATTTTTGTGACTCTGTTTAGTCTGGTTTTCAGTCTTCTGACTTCTGGGCAGTAGTACCAGGAGTCCCTGTATGTGTAGTTATTTCCTGTTGCTTTTAGTGGCATAGCTCTGTTAGCTGCATTATGAAAGGCCTCAACTAGGTCTTTTTCTAGCTGATCTATGTCCTCTGGAGGAACGTAGCTGACTGCCCATTCCTCTATGGCTAATTGAAAACAGACCCAGTCTGCTAGGTCCTGATTCCATCTTGGTGGAGGTGGTGGAATAGGAGGTAGTTGTTGTATCTCCAATTCTGTTACTGTGGCAAAGTGATCATTAATCAGGGTTGAGTGTACTTGCCACTTGGTTAGATGTCTTATTGCTGTTGTGACAAAGGACAGATCCAGTCTGCCTCCTCTTACGTGTGTTGGATGCCCTGTGTTTAGGAGGGTGATTCCTTCAAATTCCTCTAGGGCGAAGGCTATGTGTTCCCCAGAGGGGTTTGTTCTTGATGGGGATGATAAAATGGGGTGGTGTGCATTAAAATCCCCACAGATAATTGATGGTGTTCTTTCTGCGTGAGCAAAGAGTTGTGTCAGCTGCAGCTCTCCTGTGTCCTCCCTGTTTATTTTCCTATATATGTTGTATATGTCAATTTTTTGATTCAGTAGTGTTAATGTTACTGCTAGTGTCTCTATATTGATACCGCAAGGGATGGGGTTGTATAACCTTGTTGTTGGTATGCTTGTCTTAACTAGTGTGGCTAGGCCTCTGTCTGTGCCTATCTGTGGTGTTGTGTAGGCATTGTAGCCTGGTATTTTGATCTTCCTTCCTGCTGTTAAGTGTGTTTCTTGTAGCAGGATTACGTCTATGTCCTCTGTTTTGCATACTGCAATTAGGGAGGATATTTTAGGTCTTACTCCGGCTGAGTTCCAGTTAAGAACTCTTATACCTGGTTGTATGTTGAAGAGAACTGTCTTGGATCCCTGGTGGCAAAGGCAATTGCCTTGACCTTAGTGGATGAAGTGGATGAGGTGGATGGGGTGAGAGTGGATGAAGGAGTGGTGGATGGGATGATTGGGATGATAGGGGTGGAATCTGGTGCGGTGGATGTGGAAGGTACAGGTGATTGGGGTGATTGAAAGATAGGTGTGATTGATGAAGAGTGAGAGGTGATCTCCTGGATAGCATGAGAGGGGGGTTGGGAGGACTTAGTCTTGGAGGCGAAGTCTAACAGGACTTGTTCGATGCTAGCTGCAATAGCTTCAGCATTAAGTTTTCCAGTCACTGCCTGTGTGACTAGATTTGTTAGAGTTGTTCTTAAGACCGTGGTCTTAATGAAAATAGTTCTGGGCATTGGTTTTGGCCCTTGGGTTGTGGGTTTTGGAGCTCTGGATGTAGATCTGGCTCTGGATGTAGATCTGGCTCTGGAGTGCTTTCTTAGCTCCTCCTGTGTGTAGAACCTTCTCCTAGGTAGAGGTTTGGGGGCCGCTCTTCCTCTTGATTGGTCCCTTTTTTCCTTGGGGAGGGCAGCAATTACCCTTGCTACTCTTTGGGGGCATCCCCAGGCCATTGCTGTGTGACCCTTTTTACAGTTGGAGCACTTAGCAACTGTTGGTATTCCTGCAGCTCTCTTGTCGATACACTCCTGTGTAGGGTGTCTTTGACTGCAGAGTGCGCAGGTTGGGACCTTTGCTTGGCGCTGGTCCTTGTGGTGTCCATACCTCTGGCAGTTATAGCATCTAAGGGGATCAGGGTAATATTTGTTTACTCTGAAGCTGCCAAAGATGCCTAAGTCCACTCTTTTCGGGTGTGGTCCCTTGAAAGTTACAAGTATGGCTCTGGTTAGGAAGCCTGCCTTATTCTTCATACGTTCTGCCGCAGTAGTGTTAGGCAGTTTTACCAAGTGGCTTTCCATCATATCAGTTGGGTAGCCAACCACAACTGCTTTCTTGATTTTTTCTTCTTCCTTAAGCTCTTGCAGCTTAATGTCCGAGGTGCTCCTGAGAGTGATCAATGCTCTTGAATCCTTGGTGGATATGGTCCACTGGCCTGTCCTGTTAGGTTTGGCAACCATTTGGATGTTTTTATGCTTTTGTTCAAAGGCTGCAATAGCCTTAAAAGCCTCTGAAGAGTTTCCAGCCAGGACTCTGAAGAAGTAAGTTTTATTCTCCCTAGCTGGCTGGTTGCTGTTCTGAACAGTGGGGTTTCCTAGTTGGGTAGGCATCGTCTCATCAAATCTTGGCTGGTTTCTTCTAGGAAGTTTCTTCTTCCTGTTGACCTCAGTCCAGAGTTGGCTTCCTTGTTCGTCCGAGTCGGTATCAAGCGTCATTCTCTTCCGGTTCATTGGGTCGGTGATCAGTTCAGGTCATGGTTGGAGGTCCGGGTGCATCAACACTTCGCCAGAAGCCATGGCTTCTAACTCAATTCCTAGGAATTCATCAACAGATCTCCAGGATAAGTCTTTTGTGGGAAGAAAGGTAAGGAGTTGATCGAAGATCGAAAAGACAGACAGTGTGTCTGGTGGGGTTGTCCAACCCTTTAAGCCCTAGGGCCCCAAACAAAGTTACAGTAGAAGTTATGAAAACGAAATAAAGAATCTGAAATTGAAACACAATTTTTGTTAGTTAGGGGATATCCTAAACTATCCTATTGCTAGAGCAGTGCTGGAACTAACTCTTTGTAGCTATGTACTATCCTGCACAAATAGCTGTTGGGGAGCCTTCTTACTGCGTTCACGCACTAAGACGGCCCAGCAGTCTATTCCTGCAGGTAGGGAGGTTTGGGAGTAAAAACAAACTCAGTGGAATCCTATAATTTTTATTAGAGCTAACTCCTAACTCTATCTGAATGCTGGCTTATTTCGCCAGTTAACAAGGATCTATTCCTATTGTCTAACAGCAACTTGGCTTATAGGCGCCAAGCCTAACATCCCTATGCCACTTGCCACAGACGGTGAGAGTGGGAAGTTTTGACCCTTGGGCCCTGCTTCAACTGGAGTTTTAAGACCACATCGGCTACCAGATTTTCCACAGGAGGATCTATTATTAAAGGAAAGTTATGTAGACAGAGGCAAAGCTTAGTCTATATTGTCAATGTAGGTTCCCTTATAGCAGGGGGCTGATTACAGCCTATTCAGGGGCAAGGCCCTTGTCAGAACAGCATCATCCCAACACAACAGAGATCAGTGACTTACTACCACGTACAAGATAATCAGATAATCAGAGGACGAGAGATGGTCATTGTAACTATCGTCCTCTTTATGGTCATCCTGATGAATTAAGGAACGCTTGACTTGTGTGCACTAGTATTATATCAAAGTCTATCTATAGACCTTGTATTATACAACATGCAAATTTACACACGGAATGTGTCTTGAGTTCGTTTTGGAAAAAAAATATAACTCGTAAATGATGGCCGTATCGAGCGTGCTTTTATCACTGTACTAGTAGGCTATAATAATCGCAAAGAACAAAACAATAAACGGTTAAAAACATAACATCAATAAACTATACCAGTAGATGAAACCGTATATGTATACACATGTTGAATAATAATTTGTGTTCACCCTAATCAAAAGCAATTGATTAATATTTATAAATGATGAAATACTGCGCAAAAACAAGGGGGGGTAGCTAAAAACCGGTTTCAAATTACCTCCGAGGGTAGCTTGAAACCGGTTTCAAGTTACCCCCCCCCCCCCCTTAGCCTGAAACTGGTTTCAAACTAAGATTTAGAAGGGGTAATTTGAAACCGCTACACCGGGGAAAAATAACTCAATTAATTGACCACTGTATCTCGAATAGATTCATTATGCAAAGAATTAAAATAATGCAAAACAATAAACTCCTGGAATACAAAGAAATTTGAATTATATGATATAAACAGAGAAGAAGACTCTGTCATAATATTAATAATTGAGCATCGTATGAAACGAAATGAAACTATAAAAATGTTTATAGGTATGATACATTAATTACATGCAAACCATTATTGGTGAACATTTTCCAGGAATAGCAATCAAGATAATATTAAATAAATAGATAATAAGCATCTTCCAATTAGACTTTTCAGCAGTCCAAATTAAAACTAACAATGGACCGATAGTCATCGCTACAGCTTACAAGAGCAAGAAAGTTGTAATGAAGTTAATTGATTAATAACAAAGAGCCAACATATCTTATTGAAGACCTAAATGTCAGACGACAATACATTGTGTTAATGTAGTGCCCCATCATTATCAATGTGATCAATCTATTCTGAAGTAGTGTTTTAATTCTTTCATTCTACCTTGTTTTGAGTATTGTTCTCCTATCTGGTGTTCAGCTGCTGATTCTCATCTTTATTTGTTGGACAGAAACTTACGGTCTATTAAATTTCTTATTCCTGATCTACATGTTAATCTTTGGCACCGTCGTTCAATTAGTTCATTATGAATGTTGCATAAGATTTTTCATAGCTCTGACTATCCTTTACATTCAGATCTCCCTGGACAGTTCTATCCTGTTCGTAATACTAAACAGGCAGTTAATTCTAATAGCCAGGCCTATTCCATCATGAGGCTCAATACTACATAGTATTCTAGAAGTTTTATTCCAGCCGTTACCAAGTTGTGGAATGATCTTCCTAATATGGTAGTTGAATCAATAGAACTTCAAAAGTTCAAAGTTGGAGCAAATGTTTTTATGTTGACCAGGCTGACATGAGTCTTTTTGTAGTTTATATATGACATATCTGTTTACGACGTTGTTAATAATTTGTTTAGGACATATCTGTTTTAACGTTGTTACTGTTTTTAGAATGATTTATTGTTAATTTATTCTCATCATTTATTCATTTCCTTATTTCCTTTCCTCACTGGGCTATTTTTCCCTATTGGAGCCCTTGGGCTTATAGCATCTTGCTTTTCCAACTAGGGTTGTAGCTTGGCTAATAATAATAATAATAATAATAATAATAATAATAATAATAATAATAATAATAATAATATGTTAATATTTAGACTATAGTAAGAAAAACAGGAAATAACGGATAATTGCGCTGAAGGCGGAGACGTGAGCAGTGTTGTAACTATATTTTAAAAATTAGGATCTTCACCTTCGAAGCACAAGAATAAAAAACGTGTACTCGCTCATTTCACTTAGTTAAGTTGCTCATAGTTTAACTAACTATCTTTAATGGTACCTCTGAGATAATCAATACCTTTAACTTCACTCACCGGGACCTATCCTTAACCCATAATTACCTTTTTAACTTTGTTAACACATAATTACTCAAATGAAAGAAGCAAGGATACGAGTTGGTATAACCTACTCTGATTTGTTTATTACACAAAATTTGCAGCAATAATGAAAAACAAGACAAATTAAGCGGCTTATTGAAATCCCAACACTCAAAATCAGTAATTGGAGAAATGTTAATGAAAAAATTACAACTCAAATTAATACTTTATGAAAATAGCAAGCAGAAATAAACACCTGACATTAAACTTTAATGCTTAATAGACCAAAATCTTATTGCAAATCACATTTCCCTAAACTAAGGCATACCGTGAGATCAGACAAGTGGTTGGAGATCTGAGATTCAAATAGCAGTAATAAAGTAAAATTACATTCATTAAGTCCCACAACATTGGTTTCGCATCTTAAGATGCCATCTCTAGTTTACGACACAGGCTTAGTGTGCGTGTGGCATGTGAGTTTTATGCAGTATTCTATTTACAATACAAGGAGCAATATTGCGACCCCAGGGGAATATGCATAACATTCAAGGTAAAGAGGGTTATCTCTGTATCTTGCATAATTAGTTCATTATGCATGTTGCATAAGATTTTTCACAACTCTGACCATCCTTTACATTCAGATCTCCCTGGACAATTCTATCCTGTTCGTAATACTAGGCAGGCAGTTAATTCTAATAGCCAGGCCTTCTCCATCACGAGGCTCAATACTACGCAGTACTCTAGAAGTTTTATTCCAGCTGTGACAAGTTGTGGAATGATCTTCCTAATCGGGTGGTTGAATCAGTAGAACTTCAAAAGTTCAAAGTTGGAGCAAATGCTTTTTTGTTGACCAGGCGGACATAGTCTTTTTATAGTTTATTTATGACATATTTGTTTTTGATGTTGTTGATAGTTTATTATATGACATGTCTGTTTTGACGTTGTTTCTTATTTTAGAATGATTTATTGTTAATTTGTTCTCTTCATTTATTTATTTCCTTATTTCCTTTCCTCACTGGGCTATTTTTCCCTGTTGGAGCCCCTGGGCTTATAGCATCTTGCTTTTCCAACTAGGGTTATAGCTTGGATAGTAATAATAATAATAATAATAATAATAATCCTAACTCTAACTATCTGGCACAAAAATAGGAAAATAAACAATTATAAGGTATTTAGCAAGTAGGGCCTGTTTTGTGGACAAATATACCTCCTAGACTAGCAGACTTGAATTGCAGTAGAGAGATAAAATGGAAAGTACATAAATATTTATGTTTAAAATGTAATTGATTGAAAAGAATATATCTCGACATAGTAGCCTCGGAATAATCCTTTTTCAAAACTCCCCCCGCTGTCACGTCACAATAAACAACGCAAAACTTACTATATTCACTTTCGGGAATGTTTGGGCCAACTAAAATATGTTACGCACAAGCTAAATAAAATAAACTATGAAGAAGAAGAAGAAGAAGAAGAAGAAGAAGAAGGAGAAGAAGAAGAAGAAGAAGAAGAAGAGGAGGAGGAGTGAATCTTGACCCTTAAATTTTCCTTTTATTTTGTCCTAAAATACCCATTACCATTTTCAGTTTCATTTAGATTCGTCAAAAATAGTCATCATCCTCTCTCTCTCTCTCTCTCTCTCTCTCTCTCTCTCTCTCTCTCTCTCTCTCTCTCTCTCTCTCTCTCTCTCTCTCTCTCTCTCTCTCTCTCTCGTGGATTATGTGACAAAATTGCTATGCTCATCAAATATCGGGGAGGACGAGGATGCTGAAACCGCAGGCTATGTTGATCTTGGACGTTCTCTTTATCAACTCCCCTTGTAGCCAAATTTAAAAAAGAAAAAAAAAAGAAAAATAAAACACGTAGCTTACTATAAAAGTTACTTGGAAAGGGCCTTATTTAAACTACAGAGTTTTAATATTTACTGTAGTATAATTTAATGTTTCTAAATTAAGTACTTTTATTCACTCAGCAAAGGATATTTTGACGTTTGTAATTACATTTATAATACTAAAAGCTACCTATCTTTGAAGATGTTACGGGCCAATCTCTGTATTCACTTATTTTATCATAGGGAACAACGCAAGACTTTTGATTTTATCAGGGACTCTTTTGTTCTTTTATTTGAGAAGAATTTTCTTCGCCCTTTAAATTCTGTTTTCTGATTAGACATAGTATAGTATAGTTACCCTTAATCTTCTCATTATTTTCTTTATTTCTCAATTGGCGTACCATTTACGTTTTCTGTCTACCAAAATACAGGTAAACTACGGTTGAGTTACCCTTGATATATTACGCCTTATTTTCGTGGCGTCACGGTGGTAAAGAGCTGAAGCAGACATACACTGCATATATTCTGGTTCTTTTCTAAGCGAAATTACCCTGATTTTTATTATAATTTAAGTATTGCTAACTTAGAAGCACTTCCTTTTTATCTTTCTATTACAACTCAAGTTAGCTTAGGAAATATAATTTTTGTTAACTACAGACAACCTTTTGTTAGATACCTTTTTTTGTATACAAGACCAATCCCTGTATTAGAAATAGGAAACCTATATAAAACTCTTCTTATACAAACCCATTAAACCCATGATTTGTGATCTTGATATGGCACTTCAAAATCCGTAAGCCTAAGACCTACACAAGTTAATCTTCTTCTACGGTCTTCATTTCCAGATGAACCTCATCTACCATGTAGATGGAAAAATCCTGGCCCACCCCACTGGTGACCCAACAGGAGAGGTAGGGAGTTTATATCAGATCCAGTAACCCCAATCGGACAAGCAAAACAGTGGCAGAAAGGTGGGTCATTTGGAAAAGTTCTACACCGACAACACTACCATAAATCGGACCACGAGGCTTGAAGTGCCAGGTTTTCACATAGGCTATTTCCCTTTTAGGTTACATATCATACCTTTCCTTATATCATTCTGGGTTTCACAATGCGGGCTATGTGTTGAATTTATTGTACTCGACACATTTGGGTTTTTTCTTCAAGTATATGGTATTTAAGTTTCTGGTCACTGGCCACGAGTCTGATCTCATGGTATACCTTAACTTAGTGATAGAACATAAACATTAAAATTTTGTAAGTAGTTGGTTGGCCAGGGCACCAGCCACTTGTTGATACACTACTGCTAGAGAGCTATTGGGTCATTTGATTGGCTAGACAGTACTACTTTGGACCCCTTTCTCTGGTTACCCCTTATTTTTCCTTCTGACTTATTGTTTACACATTCTCCTGTGTCTTCATACACTTGAAAACACCAAGGGTACCAAAAGATTTATCTTCACAGTGGAGATTAACCACTGCCCTATAATTGTTCAGTGGCTACTTTTCTCTTCGAAAGAGTAGAAGAGACTCTTTAGCTATGGTAAGCAGCTCATCTAGGAGAAGGGCACTCCAAAATCAAACCATTGTTCTCTAGTCTTGGGTAGTGCCATAGCCCCTGTACCATGGTCTTCGAGTGTCTTGGGTTAGGGTTCTCTTGATTGAAGGTACACTCGGGCACACTATTCTATTTTTTTATTCCTCTTGTTTTTCTTAAACGGTGTGTGTTGCAGGCTTAATTGGAGGGCCATGGATTCCTGGTGGTTTATCAAGAGGTTGTTGTTTCTTCATCTTCTTTTTTTTTTTTTTAAACCATACTTATTGTCCTCCCTTCAGTTGAAGTGGCTATCCTGGAGGGTATTTAGCCTTGCTTGGTGTATCGGCTCCTCCACATTGACCAGTTTTTCCGACTTTTTTCTAGTCTTTGGGTTTGATTAATCACTTTATTTATATTTCTGTACATATTGTTTTTGTTATCATTCTTATTAATTTAGTTTTTAAGCATAATGTATCTTTTTTACTACCATTAATTCGTATGCTGTCTGGAGACCTTGAGCGAAATCCTGGACCAATGCATCCTAGATTTCGTCCGTATCATCTATTGTATTGCAATATTCATGGTCTTCATGTATATATTCAAGACCTTACAGTTGCGTCCAGACAGTATGATATTTTTTTGTGCTCAGAAACTTTGGTTTCTCAAATAAGGCACTCATCTGAGCTCCTTATGACTGGTTTTAAGAAGCCAATTACTTTGAAACGGGATACCGTTCCTAGAGCTAGGGGAATGGCGGTGTATATTAGAACTGAGTAGCCTGCTTCTCATAAGTCCTGCTATGAATGTGGATGCCATGAGATTCAGGTAATAAAGATTTGTGGCAGGAATAACAACTTCCATTGTGTTTGATCTACCGGAATCCAGACATGGATGATTCTATCTTTGATTGTCTTCAACCATTATGGCTAAGATACAAGAAGATGAGAGAAACCCCTCTTTTGTCTTGGTTGGTGATTTCAATGATCACCATAGAGAGTGGTTGAGTTCTGTTTCTCTTACTGATCGCCATGGCTTAAGATTTTTGGACTTTGCCTCTGAATCAGGCTGTGAGCAAATCATGAATGAAGTTAATCACAGGTCTGGTAACTGCTTGGACCTCGTATACACCAACTCTCCTGGCATTTTAACAAGTAAGGTTGGTTCTCTAGTTGGGATATCAGATCATGCCTTGATTTTATTATTAGTAAAGACTGAGTAGCTTGTCCCTGATGGATCATACTCATGTAAGATTTGTATAAAATCTCACAATTGGTTACAATTGCATAGTAGTGTTGATCCTATTGTTCTTTGAATGAGAATCTAGTCAACATGATTGATATGCGTATTCCTTCTCGTGTGCTAAGGTGACAAACCATCGTTCAATGATGATTGTAGACATGCTTATTTAGAGAAGCTAGAGGCCTATCATCTTTGGAAGGGTAACAGATCAGATTTGACCTGGAATAACTATAATCAGCTTAGAGCTTTTGCTTGGAGATTTTATGCTTCAACTGAAAAGGAATACAATCTAATCATAAAAAAAAAAAACCGTTTTGGTACAACTCAGGATCATAAGTAGTGGGTTACCCTTAAATCTACACTCTTTGGTGTAGATGTAACAGTCTCCCCTTTACTTGAACCAGATGGCTCTGTCACTCACTGTCCAAAGAAAAAGACAACTCTTTTGGCAGATGTGTTTGACAGCAGAGTAATTAGTAACTATTTTCCTCAGGCTAAACTAAATAGTTTAGCTTTTCAATCTCGTGAAATTACAGCTTTCTTGGTGGACCTTATGCTTATGGAGGTGTAGACCCAAATGGTATTATTCCTTTGTTTTTTATAAGGACTGCAGGTTTCTTAGCTCAAAAGTTATCTGTTATTTTGCGCAAGCTAGCAAGAAGAGGAGCTTTTATCACTTGTTGGAGAATTGGTAATGTTACTCCACTATGTGAATGCGCTAGTGGTAGCTCAGGTCCAACTAATTACCACCCAATTTCCATAACTCGTGTTATCTAAAGTTGGCAAAACGTCTTAGTAGGTTTGTGGAAGGTAATCATCTGTTCCCTACTTTGCAATTTGGTTTTCGTAAAGGCCTTGGAGCATGTGGTGCCCTTTGTACAATCTCCAATGCTGTACAGAAATCCCTTAATTTTGGAAGGAAGTTCGTATGACTGGCCTTAATTTTAGTGCTGCCTTTGGCCGTATTAATAATGAGGTTATTGTTTTCAAACGCAAACAGTTGGGAGTGGGTGGGTCTTTTCTTGGCATCGTTGAATTTTTAAGCAATAGATCGCAGAGTTGTTTTTGATGAGTACCATAGTGAGTATAGGAATTTGATATCTGGTGTTCCTCATGGCAGTGTTCTTGGCCCATTACTTTTCCTATTATATAAACATGACATGTGGATTAGCCTAGAAAACAAGCTTGACATATATGCAGATGATGCTACACTCTTTGCCTCAATCCCATTCCCTGAATGTAGATCTGGGGTTGCTGAATCTCTGAATAGGGATCTAGCTGAAATAAGTGCATGGTGCAAGTTATGTTGCATGAAGTTGAATCCTAACAAAGCTCAAAGTATGATTGTATTATTATTATTATTATTATTATTATTATTATTACTATTATTATTATTATTATTATTATTGTTATTATTATTATTACTAGCCAATCTACAACCCTAGTTGGAAAAGCAAGATGCTACAAGCCCAAGGGCTCTAATAGGAAAAAAATAGCCCAGTGAGGAAAGGAAAGAACGAAATAAATAAATGATGAGAACAAATTAACAATAAATCATTCTAAAAACAGTAACAACGTCAAAATAGATATGTCATATATAAACTATTAACAACGTCAGCCTGGTTAACATAAAAACATTTGCTTTAACTATGAACTTTTGAAGTTCTACTGATTCAACTACCAGGTTAGGAAGATCATTCCACAACTTGGTAACAGCTGGAATAAAACTTTAAGAATACTGTGTAGTATTGAGCCTCATGATGGAGAAGGCCTGGCTATTAGAATTAACTGCCTGTCTAGTATTACGAACAGGATAAAATTGTAAGTAGGTCAAGATCAGTGGCTCCTCAACATCTGGATCTCAGCATTGATAATGTTTCTTTAATTTCTTTGAAAATTTAAGTTTGATTCTCGACAGCAAATTTACTTTTGAGAAACACATTAGGTCTGTGTCTTCTTCAATTGCACAAAAAAAAAATGGCTTATTGAGAAAGTGTTTTAAGATTTTCGGAGATCATTCTATTATGAAGAAGTGTTTTAATTCTTTCATTCTACCTTGTTCCGAGTATTGTTCTTCTGTCTGGTCCTCAACTGCTGACTCTCATCTTAATTTGTTGTACAGGAACTTACGGTCTATTAAATTTCTTATTCCTGTTCTAGATATTAACCTCTGGCACCGTCGTTTAATTAGTTCGTTATGCATGTTGCATAAGATTTTCATAATGCTCAATATTCTTTACATTCAGATCTTCCCGGAAAGTTCCAACCTGTTTGTAAAACTAGGCGTGCAGTTAATTCTAATAGTTAAGCCTTCTCCATCATAGGCTTACTACTACATAGTAGTCTAGCTATTCCAACTGTGACTAAGTTTTAGAATTATCTCCCTAATTAGGAAGTTGAATCGGTAGAACTTCAAAAGTTAAGACTTGCAGCAAATGTTTTTATGTTGAACAGGCTGATATGTCTTTTTATAGCTTATATATGGAATATGTTTTAATGTTTTTACTGCTTTTTTTTAAATATTTTGTTTTAATTGCTCATTACTTCTCATATTGTTTATTTATTTCCTTATTTTCTTTCCTCACTGAGCTATTTTTCCCAGTTGGAGCCCTTGGGCTGATAGCATCTTGCTTTTCCACATAGGGTTGTATCTTAGCTAATAATAATAATAATAATAATAATAATAATAATAATAATAATAATCATAGATCTGTGGTCTAAGTTCATGAGTATTAAGATTCAATAGTATCTTTATTCATTTTACTGGGTATTTCCCATTTGGCATTTATTACCACCGTTAATGATATTATATTTTCTAGTCTTTTTATTAATTTTTTTATTTACATTTTTATTTGTCCGTGTGTCTATGGACAGGGTTATTTATTTGTATATTATTCATTTATTTGTTTGTGTGACTGTGGACAGGATTAGGTCAAAACTACTCAACAGATTTTAACAAAATTTTCACCACATATAGATCTTGAGTCATGGACGACTCCATTAAATTTTGAGGATGATCCTGTGCCGGATCTGGATTCAAGATCTGTATTTGCATTTTTCACAATTTTCAAGATTGTCTAAACCAATTGACACATTGGATAGATATTAAGAATTTGAAGAAACTACGGAATTTTGGAGGTGATATGGATTAGGATCACGATTCTGGATGAACATTGCACTTTTCACCATCTACTGTACAGTCACCATATGAAACGTGGGAAGATATGTCCGTAGACTTTAGTTAAATGTTGGCCATATTCATTGGTGAAGGTCTAAAATCTCTGATTGCTCTTGTTTATTTGTTGTTCATTGAATCCATTGTTTAACTTTCATTGCTTTGATATTGATAAGTTGTCAGTTCAATATTGTTGTAATTTAGCAGAATAAAGATATTAGATAAGTTATAGCCCAACTTGTATCTTTTTTCCTTTTATTGATTGATAAACATATATATATATATATATATATATATATATATATATATATATATATATATATATATTGTATTGATGATTCGGGATGGTTCTTTTAACATGCATTTAGATTTATTGATTATACCAAACGTATTTACAACAAGGATATGTTAGTTTGAACCAAAGGTAAAGATGATAGTTGCAGGTGCACTCTTCTAATGAATTAGTTCGAAGGTGAAAATCCTCAATTATGAATTAAATCCAGTTAGCAGAATTTAAAGTGAATAAAGGAATTGTTTCACTACTACTCCAGTTTCCGCTTTTAGGAGTTGTGTTAGCCTGGTGATAACATCCTTGCCTGCTGATTACCAGACTGGGGTTCAAGCCCTGCTCAAAATCGTTTGGTCGCTGCAACTTCACCACCCTTGTGAGCTAAGGATGGGGTGTTTGGAGGAACCTATAGGTCTATCTGCCGAGTCATCAGCAGCCATTACCCGGCCATCCTTGGTCCAGCTTGGGTGGAGATTTGGCTTAGGTGTTCATCATATGTAATATGTACAGTTTCTAGGGCATTGTCCTTTTTGATAGGGTAATGTCACTGTCCCTTGCCTGTGCCATTCATGAGCAGCCTTTAAGCCTTTAAGCAAAACTGTCTAAATCAATTGCCTGTCCAGCATCTCAATTGGAAATTCTAGAACGGATTTGAAATAACGCCTTAGCATTGGAATGGGTTTAACACTGCCAAATCTAAAATAGTTTTAAAAATTCTATGTGAAGGTAATTTTCTCTGGACACCACACATTAGTGTATCATTCCCGATGTGTCCTCGAGTGGTTGTACGCATATACCCCGGGGAAGATCTTCGTTGGTTGTTGTAGGGAGTCATTCCCGCAGTTGTGTTTCATTTGTTTTGTCAGGTTACATGCATATATCCTTTTCCAATAACCTGAATGGTCGTCTGGTAGGCAATGGTTAAATTTTTTTTTTTTTTTTTTTTTTTTTTTTTTTTTGGTGTGCATTTTGAACACTTGAGGATCATTCCCTTTAGCAGTATCTAAAATGAGATTGTGAGAGTCACTTCCATTGTATCTTCAAACACAAACTAACCATCCGGAACTCAGTTTCCTTAACTAAAAAAAAAAATCTGGATATAATAGTTTGAGACATGAATATTTCAATTGCCTGTGAAGGAGGAGTTTATATGATTAAAATTATACATTTACCTGATAATTCAATTTAGACTCTTATTACCATTTTCTAAAAGTAAATAAAAAAAGGGGTTTAGTTAAAATTGATGATCATTACAACTTATCCTATGCATTATTCACAAAACTTACATGATCTTAGTAAAGTCATCTTAGCGTGATGTGCAAGGCTAAATGCTGAAAAAAAAAGTCAGTAACGAAAATAAAGTGAAACATAACGGAAACAATTCATATACAATCTAAACTAGGTAATCTCGTAATTAGAATGATTAATCAACCACATATAGCAAGGAAAATCTTCTAAAGGTACGAAAATTAAGGTAGAGGGTAAAGTGAAATATGATGAGAACTTACAAAAAAATCAACTTGGTTATCCCGTGAATAAAAAGGTTTATTCAACACATTAAACCAAAATTAACCTTTGCATACCAGACGACTATTCAGTTTATTAAAAAAAAGGAAATTTGAAAGTAACCTGACAAAACAAATGTTACCAAATAAATTAAACAACAGTGGCCACAAAACAACTGCGCACGCATGTCCCCTGAATGTTTATTGCCAGATAAAACTGACTTATTCTACCTAAATAAAAATCCCATAGATAATCATTAGTAAAGAGAGATGACGTGGCCACAGATAATATTGCATCTCACGTGAATTTCCAATGTCTTCGAATCTGAGGTACGGCTTATCCCTTGCTGTTGTAGAGGACAGAACTTTTAAGTGCATGTTGTTATCATAGGGTCCGTCCTGGAGATTTTTTTTCTCGGAAAGGACACTGTATGATAAGTTTTGATCATGTGCTGCCTGTGATATTGAGCTCCAACCAGTAGTCTAACTGTTGTGTTGGTCGGTTGGCTCTACAGAGGCATTGATAAAGTATTTGGCAACCCATCCCCACACTAACCCAAAATAACTTCATATTTTGATAAGGAATGAATATATAGTTTTTTTTTTTTTTTTGTGGATATCAAGGTCTATAGGATACAAAGTCTACCCACGCGCAACTTAGGTTAGATTAAAATCTGAGTTTCCATATGTCGCTAGAAATTCGTGACGCCATCACATATCCGGCTTCTGTACAGGGTTGGGCCTTTTTGGGGACTAAATGTACATTAGAATTCTCTGTTATCAGCGTTAAATTGGGGTAAATCAGAATACAAGACATGTTTGATTATAGATTTGAAAATATTCTATTTATCATTGGAATATATAAATATATATACAACAAATCATATAGGACATAGTAATAGTTTCTTATGCTGTTGACTATCAGATTACATAAAATGAAATGGATTGGGAACTATTCTCTTCAATTTTTTTTCTTCTTTTTTTTTTGGCAACGTTATTCTGAGAAATTATTGCTATATTTAACCCTGGACAGGTAAACGTCTAAATCGATAACGTAACAGGTAAAAGTGTAGCATATACGCTACCGCCTGTTTCAACTTCACTTTGTAGTTCCGGTAATGCATTGTTTTTTATGAATTTTTTTTATACATATAATTCCAGCTATCTACGACTAGGATATACTCAATAAAAACCATGGAAGTAACTTAATGATTTTTTATTAACTGAGACCTGAAAAATTTTGTTGATTTTAAGAGACTAACACTCTCGGGGCCCCGGGAGCCTTTGTCCATGCTACTTGATAAAAACAGCCTAATGGTAGTTTCTAGGAATCCCTGAGGCATATTCAGTTGAAAAATGAACCTTCTAGGCTGAAAACAGAAAAATCTGGAAAAAAAAAGAAAAAGGGTGAAATTTTTAGTAATGAAAAAAAAATTACATGTGACAAAAAGATTTTTTTTCTAATATAAATTATAAATTGAGACTACTGAAAATTGTATGCATAAAATTTGAATAATAGATAAATAAGATGATATATGAAAATCCTGAAATAAAAAAAAGTTAACTATTTTTTAAAAGATTTCCAAAAAAATAACTAGCGCCGATAATGACGAAGAAGGCACTGCTGTCAAAGGGGAAGGCGCTGTTGACGAAGGAAAAGGCACTGCTGACGAAGAAGAAGGCACTGCTGACAAAGGGAAGGCACTGCTGACGAAAAAGGCATTGCTGACGAAGAAGGCACTGCTGACAAAGGAGAAGGCGCTGCTGACAAAGAAGGCACTGCTGACAAAGGAGAAGGTACTGCAAACGAAGTGGAAGGCATTGCAGGTGGTTCATCAAATGCCAAACAAGCTGATGGTTTGACAGAAATATTTTGAGGAGGATCGGCCATTGTCGCTGGGAAGTTGTTCTCATTTCCCATGTCATAATCGTCCTCACACGTGCTATATACCTCTATTTCGTCATCATCAACCTCTGTATCGCTTCCAAGGTCATCAGTGCTGAACAATCTCATCAAGATCTCCTCTTCAGAAAGATTTCTGCGTGCCACGATCAAAACTGAAAAAAGAGAAAAAAACACATTACTAATATTGGCTAAATTATACTATAGATGGTAATCCTACATCCAATATACCATTAGCATTATGTTCTCAAATCATCTATCAGTATTCACTATAAGTTTCAAAACACTATTCACAGAAATAAATATATTGTAATCAATATTGTAAAACTTGTGAAAATCAATCAGTCACTTACCAGGTAAACGTGTAGCGTATACGCTACCAGGAAAAACAAAAAGGGCGATTTCCAAA
Organism: Palaemon carinicauda; assembly: GCF_036898095.1. Taxonomy (NCBI): domain Eukaryota; kingdom Metazoa; phylum Arthropoda; class Malacostraca; order Decapoda; family Palaemonidae; genus Palaemon; species Palaemon carinicauda. The sequence goes on from NC_090742.1 coordinate 51,593,961, forward strand.
AAACGGCGAGAGAGAGGACAATGGAAGTTGTTCCTTCAGCTGTGTCTCTGGTCTAACTAACCGGTGCTGGGTAAATTTCCGCTCAGAAGCCGAACCCAAGCGGCGCAGAAGTGAAAAAGTGGTTTTGCGCATATAGGCGGTAGCGTATACGCTACACGTTTACCTGTCCAGGGTTTTAATACCCTAATGCTAATAAATTTTCGACACAGAACAAAATAAGAAAACTTCTCAGGCAATGCTTTATGTCCCTTTATATGTGAAGATAGGGAGTTTATAGCATCCTTACCGGGTTTCAGGGTTTTTTTGCCGTGGGGATATCTAAAAATGTTCTCCATGATTTACAGATCTCTAATAAATTCTTTGCTTGGTTTCATGAGACACCCTCTTTGTCTGCTTACTACTCCAATCCAAGAGACATCGCCCTCAGCCACTTTCAACCCTAATTTCGGCTAATGTGGAACTTCTTTGTTATGAAACCACCTAAATATTCTTGTCCCTCTTCTATAGCAGTTTCTAAGTCTAAGGTTTCCTTATCATTCCCTGAAAAGTTCTTGGTCCCAATTCCTTCATGAAAATCAGTATGACACTTCATCCTAAAAGTTCTCTCTCAGGACCACTGCTTATGTACGTATTGTAAAAAAAAAAAATAACTAAATAATTATTCCGAATAAGTTTTACAAGACGTGGAGCATCAGCAAAGCCATAAATTTCACGTCCACTGTCTGCTGGGTTTTCAAATAATGTTTTAATTTCATGAACATATAAGGTTTTCCAAAGCCTCATGTTTGTTGGATTTTAACCATGGCAACTACGGTGTAACCTGCTGATTGATTCTACTTTCAACATCAAACTAGAAATAAAGGATTTCGTTATGTTAGAGTCAAAGTCATAAAAGACAAATTGTTTCCACGATGTCAGCACACCACGCACCATTACGCATTGCACTTTATTTTATGGATTGTATAAGACATCACTTCCTTTACGGTAAGTCCACTCCTTTGCAATTGAACACTCATCAAACGAAATGATGCACATATGCTCACTGACAGTCTTGGATTCTGCTTTTGTTTCATCATATTTTTGGTTCCATAATACCCGGCTCTATTCACAATTTAGATCCAGTGATTCAGAGCGGAACTTGAAGGAAAAGGAAAGCTATGTTTATCTCTCAAATACTTGTAAGCTTTTGTGCTTAAACTTTGCAGTCAAAGCACAACTTATGTCATCAACAGTTAAAGTTTTAACATGTTTCCCTTCTAAAATACACAATACTTGAGAAGGCAAAAAAAAAAAAAAAAAAAAAAAAAAAAAAAAACCAGATAATTTGTACAGTGCCCGTTGCTAAAACATAGTCGCATTCAATTGTATCAATCATAATTTTCTAATTTTTTCACTTCATCTTCTCATTTTCCCAAAATAACTTCCTTTTCCACATCGCTTTTTCACTGTTCCAAAGTTCTCTTCTACTATTCCCCTGTTCTTTAACATAACACCCTTCTTAGTTTTTTCTTAAAATTTTGGTTAGTTCACTAATAGATCAAAATTTTCATCCTCCTGTTCTGCATCTGATGTTTAAAGGATTTACTCAAGTCGTTTGTGCCTTCTCTTTAGAGCTCCTACCTTCCGGTGGTTATTTTTACAGTCGTCTGTTAATCAATAAAGTTATCGGATAATAGTAAATTCATCGCAGATATTAATCTTGATATGAAAACATTTAAACTACACATACACACGCAACCATATATATATATATATATATATATATATATATATATATATATATATATATATATATATATATATATATATATATATGTGATATTATGTATACCATGTCTCCGTTCTCTGTAATTATGTCACTTGTATATATTTATTCTTTTAGTGGTACTCCTTCTTACCACTAGGTTTGTAACACTTGTTTTCCTGTTTTGACCTTTTTGTATCCTTGCCTGTCTTATATTTTTATTACTTTTCGTCATCCTTGTCATTCATTTAGTTTACTTTGGCTTGTAATATTTTGAGGAGGGCAGAGTCGCTCTCAGGCTACCTTGACGACAACATATTTTGTATACACGGTTAGGACAATCGTCTTCCTATTGTTAATGTAAGTCAGTGTGTTTTCTTTTATATTGTGTTTCGTTGGTTTATTTAATTCAGGTGTTTGTTTAATTGTTTGTCTGTGTGTTCGATCATTGGTTCATATATTTGTGTGGGTTTAACTTGCGAATTGATTTTTTACAAACGTAAATATCATTGTAATTGCTTGTTATTTCTATTATTAAATTGTTATATTTTGTGATCTGAGTTTTACACGTTCCTTCTTTGATTGACATTTCTTATATGTTCTTATTATAAGCTGTAACAGGCAAGGCTAAGGCCTAGTTTATAATAATTGGGGGCCTGTCCGGGATCTGAAACAAGTAAACGCACCTGATTAATCTACCAAAGTACTGACAGTTAAAGTCACCGTGAATGTTGCAACGTACGATAATTCAAATTTGTATACATTGTGATTATCGAATAGATCTACTACAGTATGTTGCGTGGGTTCTTTTCTCCTATTATCTTATAGCGATTTCTCTCGACATTTAAGTCATTCCAATTCATGTTTTCGGACATCGCTATTATAGCTGCGGTCGTATCTAAGTTAATGTAGAAAGTAACAGAGTTCATTTACATTGGTTTGCCTTGTTTCAAATAGTTTTGGGAGAAATATTATTAGAAACTTCGTCTTTATGACATCATGGCATCATGGCATCATATTACCTTAGCGCCGTATAATAGAGTAGGTTTGGAGTTTGATTGGCCTGACATTTCCGTATCTACGCTATTTGAAGCATCTAAGTATTATTGCTTTTCATATCGCTTCATTCGTACAGTTTTCTACCGTTGATTATATTTACTACTTTGTCGAAGCATCCAAGTATTAACTTTTCATTTTGCTTCCTTCGTACAGTTTTGTACCAGTAATTATAATTATTTATTCTTACCCGACTTGCGTAATGGATGAATAGTTCAGTATTACATCACGTGATATATATTACGTATTCTGTAATTGTTTATGCTATTGGGAACACTTCTCGTTGACTTTGCTACGTTCTCTTGTGTATTTTCAGTCGTAATGTTTTCAGTAGACTTATTTTTCAGTGATCGTAAGGGAAAACTTAACACTATAGTGTATGCTAACAAGAGTGAATTGTTGGCTTTGGCAGCTAAGTTTGAAGTAACTGTTAGTTCAGGAGACAGGAAAGATGACATAAAAAATGCCATTTTAGAATATCTTGTAGAGGAGGAAAGTGTAGAAGAACACGAGGCTAGGAAATACATGAGTACGAAGAAAGAAAGCTCAAACGTTGAGCATATGAGGTTAGCCATACAGTTAGAACAAGTAAAGTTAGAGGCAGATAAGGAGAGAGAAAGACAAAAGTTAGAAATAGAAAGACAAAAGTTAGAAGTAGAAAGACAAAAGTTAGCCATAGATAAAGAAAGGAAAAAGTATGACCTAGAAATGGAGAAAGCTAGATTAGATCATGAAGCTAGTCTAACTCAGAATATGGAAATTGAAAGAAGTAGGATTAGTATTGAACAACATATTAGACTAATGGACCTAGAATCGAATCAACCACTCAAGTTTGACTTGACGAAGAGTTTAAACTTAGGCCCTGAATTTACAGAAACCGATGTAGATTCCTTTTTCCGTAATTTCGAAGATATTGCCTCAAATATGAAATAGACAGTAGATCAATGGGTTTGGTTAATTAAATCCAAAGTCCAGGGTAAGGCTGCTATAGTGGTTAGTAATTTGGTAGGGGAAAGAAATTATACAGTAGTTAAGCAAGCTATTTTAGATGCATACGTGGTAACTGCCGAGGGTCTTAGACAAAGATTTAGACAATACATTAAATCAAATGCTCAAACTTGGTATGAATTTGCAAATGTAAAACTAAGATTATTTAATAAATGGCTTAAGGCTGCCAATGTTAATAATTTTGAAGAACTCGTTAACCTGATTGTGACTGAAGAATTCATGAGAACTGCCACAAAATATTAGAATGCATATTGCTGACCGTGAGGAAGAGGATTTAAAGAAATCTTCTATGTTAGCTGACCATTTTTTCTTGATACACAAAACACACAAAAGTACTGAGATGTTTGTAAAGCAAGGCAAAGCAACAGGGTTCAGTGGTGAGAAAGAGGGTGTTAATTATTGTTCATATTATAAACAACAAGGTCATGACATAAATGAATGTAAAAACCCCACCTGTAAGAAATCTAAGTTTTTTGGCTCTAAGCTGTCCGACCCCGATGTTGGTAAATATAAAGACAGTAAATTTAGCGTAAAAGGCAAAGGAACTATGCATTGTAGTACGCCTGAAAGTGATGCCTTTATTCGTAATTATATTTCAGAGGGTACAGTAACAATTCCCAATGGTACTCTTGTTAAAGTAAGAATTTTACGTGATACTGGGTCAACCCAAAGCATGATTTTACATAGCGCAGTGCCTACAATTTCTTTGCTTGATGAAAAAGTACTAGTTAGGGATTTAAGTCACACTAACAGTTTGTCTTTAGCAGAGCTCAATTTAAACTGTGAATATGTATCTGGTAAAGTAAAGATTACTGTTATCAACACACCATTCCCTGTACATGATGTTGGGAATGATTTAGCTGGTCAACTAACTTTACCTAACCTTATTTTGTATAATCAACCACTGGATAATAACTCAAATGATTTGGTTATCTTTGAACATGTAATTGAAGAAAGTAATTTCATTAGTGACTTAGGTGAAAATGACATTGAGGAATTAGAGACCGAAGTAGAGACTGATCGATGTGACCAGACTGAGAATTTTGTTGGTGTTGTAACTAGGGCAAAAGCCAAACAAGCTGTGAATGAAGGCGTCCCAGATATAGTAAAGACAAACATTCCCTGTACTAATTCTGATTTGATAAACTTACAACGAGCAGATGCGACTTTAACTAATGCACTTAAACAAGCTTCCACTCAGGAAGGTAAGGTACCTGGCTATTACTTTGATAACGGGGTCCTGGTTAGGCTGTACCGACCTAGAAAGCTGTCATCTAATGATACCTGGGCTAATAAAGAACAACTTGTAGTACCATTAACTTTACGTAAGAATATTTTGAGTGTTGCTCACCAAGCAGATTCCCATTTAGGAGTGTCAAAGACTTACAAACGTATAGCTAATGATTTCTTTTGGCCAGGTATGAAACATGATGTATTTGAATTTGTTAGAGTGTCATGTCTGTCAAGTAGTTGGAAAACCTAACTTAAGTAATTCCAAAAGCACCCCTCGTACCAATTGTAATACCACACGAACCTTTCAGTAAAGTCATAATTGACTGTGTAGGCCCATTGCCAAAAACAAAAAAAAAGGTAATCAATATATTTTGACTATACTTTGTCCTACCACTAGATACCCTATTGTAATTCCCCTTGGTAACAGTTGTGCTAGAAATATTGTGAAACACCTCCTTAAAGTTTTCACCACTTATGGATTCCCAAAAGAAATACAGAGTGATCGGGGTACTAATTTCACAAGTGACCTTTTCAATGAAACTTTAAGGGAATTTAATGTAAAACATATTCTTGCATCACCATATCACCCAAAATCACAAGGTGCTCTTGAAAGACACCATCAGACCTTAAAATCATTACTTCGAAA